>NW_028070610.1:0-383 GCF_054177405.1 Leptonychotes weddellii
ATCACATATTCTTATGGATATATCATGTTTTATTGAACCATCCCTGTTGGAAATTAATGTTGGTCCCTATAAATCATTTTCTGTAACTCTTGATTATTTCTCTAGGATGTATATCTCAAAATAGAATTAAACCAAAGAGCACTGAGATGTCTTTAAAATGCATAAGCAGGGGGCACCTGGGTGGCTCAGTCATTAAGCGTCTGCCTTCGGCTCAGGTCATGATCACAGGGTCCTGGGATCGAGCCCCGCATTGGGCTCCCTGCTCTGTGGAAACCTGCTTCTCCCTCTCCCACTCCCCCTGCTTGTGTTCCCTCTCTTGCTGTATCTCTCTGTGTCAAATAAATAAATAAAATCTTTAAAAAACTAAACTAAAATAAAATGCA
>NW_028070611.1:0-383 GCF_054177405.1 Leptonychotes weddellii
CTGCTTTTGTTTGTTTGTTTTTTATCTCTTTTTCTTTTTCTTTTTTCTTTCTTTCCCTTTCTTTTCCCCTGGTTTCAGGTCTCTTCTGATTTGTTTAATGTATATTTTTCTGGGATCATTGTTACCCAGTTAGCGTTATGTTGTCTCATTCATTTATTCTCCTCTGGAAAAAGTGACAAGATGGAAAAAAAAAAAACACTTCCAAACAAAGAACAAGAGGCAGTATTGACTGGCAGGGACCTAATCAGTACAGACATTAGTAAGATGTTGGAACTAAAGTTCAGAATGACAATTTTAAAGATACTAGCTGGGCTTGATAAGCATGGAAGATATCAGAGAAACCCTTTCTGGAGAAATAAAAGAAATAAAATCTAACCAAGTTG
>NW_028070612.1:0-383 GCF_054177405.1 Leptonychotes weddellii
AAAAGGAGAATTACAGGGGTGCCTGGGTGGCTCAGTTGCTTAGGCGTCTGCCTTCAGCTTGGGTCATGGTCCCGGGGTCCTGGTTTTGAGCCCCACATTGGGCTCCCTGCTCCACAGGAGGCCTGCTTCTCTCTCTCCTGCTCCCCCTGCTTGTGCTCTCTCTGTCAAATGAATAAATAAATCTTAAAAAAAAAAAAAAAGGAGAATTACAGACCAATATGCTCGATGAACATGGATGCAAAAATTCTCATCAAATACTAGCCAACAGGATCCAACAGTACATTAGAAGGATTATTCACCATGACCACGTGGGATTTATCCCTCGGCTGCAAGGTTGTTTCAACATCTGCAAATCAATCAGTGTGATAGAATACATTAATAAG
>NW_028070613.1:0-383 GCF_054177405.1 Leptonychotes weddellii
TGTCGTCCCCAGGGCTGCATGGGTAGGAGGTCGGTCCTAAACCAGCCACCTTCCACAGGCAAACTAATCAAGCCCTATAAACACTGGTTTCCTCATCTGTAACAGTGACAGAGTGCATGAGAATCCACTTCACGACCCACAGGGAGCACTTGGCCCCTCCCCAGGAAGCCCTCAGAAAGGTGTGCACTTTGCACGGGCCAGATCACCGTGCTCACATTCCAAAGTCACCCTGCTGAAGAGGGGTGACCCTCTGCAGGAGGGGACACGATAGTGCTCGGATCACAGAGCAGGCCAGACAACCACCCCGATCTCCCCACCACCAGCCACAGCCACCGTGGTCGCTGAACAACGTGAGGGCGGAGATCCGGGCTGAGTGATCCCCG
>NW_028070614.1:0-383 GCF_054177405.1 Leptonychotes weddellii
GCATTTTTGAAATTTCAAATAGCAAAATGAATAAACTTAAAAGACAAATGTGAAGAAAATATTTGCCACAAACATCAAAGGATTAATATTCATGACATATAAATGGCTCCTATATATCAGTAAGATATCATAGGGAGAAAATGGGCAAAGTTACAAAGACACTTCCTAGAAAAAAATTCAAATGGCTATATATATATATATGTGTGTGTGTGTATATATATATATATATGGGTTTGAACTTCAAAGATTCATTTATACATGGATTTTTCAATAAATATAGTACAGTATTATAAATATATTTTCTCTTATGTTTTTAATAACATTTTATTTTCTCTAGCTTTATTGTAAAAATACAGTATATAATACATATAATATACAAAATA
>NW_028070615.1:0-383 GCF_054177405.1 Leptonychotes weddellii
GGACAAATTTGCCAAAACCACAGTTTTCGAAAGGTGACATAAGAATTAAGAGAAAATATGCATAATCCTAAATTTATTAAATAGGTTGAATTTTGGAAAAAAAAAAGATCTAGGCCCAGATGGTCTCAGTGCAGAATTCTATAAATCACTTAAAAAGAAAATAATATCAGGGATGCCTGGGTGGCTCAGTCAGTTAAGCGTCTGCCTTTGGCTCAGGTCATGATCCCAGGGAGCTGGGATCGAGTCCCACATTGGGCACCTTGCTCGGCAGGGAGCCTGCTTCTCCCCCTGCCTCTGCTACTCCCCCTGTTGTGCTCTCTCTCTCTCTCTCTCTGACAAATAAATAAAATCTTTAAAAAAAAAGAAGATAATACCAATCTTAC
>NW_028070616.1:0-7822 GCF_054177405.1 Leptonychotes weddellii
CAAACTGAAGGTTCTAGAGGGGAAGGGTGTGGGGGTATGGCTTAGCCTGGTGATGGGTATTAAAGAGGGCATGTACTGAATGGAGCACTGGGTGTTATACGTGAACAATGAATCATGGAACACTACATCAAAAACTAATGATATAATGTATGGTGATTAACATAACATAATAAAATTTAAAAATATTTCTTGTTAATAGCCATCAATTTCCCCACATGGCCTGGTTAATTCACTCAGAGTTGGTTTCCTCATTTTTGGAGGCTCCCACCAGAGCTTTTGACCCTCTTGCTAGTTCAAGAGTCTCCTTGTTAGTATCCCAGTGCTTTTACCATCACTCCCAAAGGCCTGTTCACCACTTCCTCCAGGAGACCTTCACATCGTCACATCAACAGACTTTCTGATGGCTCACCTGCCCAGCTCAGAATTCCTGAAGTGACATGCAGATCAGAGCATAAAATTGATATGACATGATGCTTGAGGAATGTCCCTGAGGAGTTCTAGCCCTTGCGAAGTTAAATAGTGAAACACAAGACATCACCACCAGGTAGTGTGGAAGCCATTGTCAGATTCATGGTGGAAGTGCCCAGGGCTTTGACAGTTTGGGAGTAGAGTGGGGGAGAGGGATGATTATAGGCCAGGGTGATTGGGATGTGTCCAAGAGCAGGAAGAAGGGCTGCTTCAGGGCTTGTCCCCAGGCAGGGCCTTCCATTTAGGGCTGGTCCCAAAGAAGTTCCTCAGTAATGCTCAGTGATTGTATCAGTTAGAATCTGCATTTCCCTGCTGCTAACAGAGGCCGGAAAGAAGAGTGACTTGCACAAGGCTGATGAGGTGGGCAATCTAGGGCAAAGACATCAGAGACCCAGGTTCTTGCTGACTTTCTTCTCCACACTTCTTTATATGTGGTGCCCATTCTCAAAGTTATCTTGTCATCTGAGGTGGCTGTTAGAGTTCTAACCATCACATCTGTGATCCAGGGAAGAAGCAACAGGAAAAGTAGCAAAGGGCACAAGAGGCATACACTACCTGTAAGCTTGTTTTTTAAGGACTTTCATGGAAATCCCACCTAAATCTTATATCTCAATGGCCACCCCTACCTGCAAAAGAAGCTGAAAAATGTGGTTGTGTAGCTAGGCACATTGACAGCTGAAATAAAACCAAAGTTCTGTGACTAAGAAAGAAGTTGGAAATGGACAGTAGACAGGCAACTAGGAGTCTCTACCACAGTGGTGAAGACCATGGGCTCTGGAGGCAAACTGACTGTGCCACCAAGTAGATAAGTGGTTCTGAGCAAGTCACTTAACCTCCCAGAGCCCAGCCCATCTGTCTGTGAGTCAGGGATAATAACAAAGTGGCTTCATGAGGTCACTGTGTGGATTAAAAAAGACAAGTCCTTAGAGTGGCCCTCACAGTGCCAGGCATGCACTTAATGCCAGAGAGTCAGAACCTTTCACAGATGACCGGAAATAGCTTTATTCTTCTCCTTGGCTCATAGTCTCTGAAATCTCCCTTGTCTGTCCCTTACCTACCTACCTGCTAATCCCACAGCTTCCCAAAACAGTCTTGCTCAGCCCAGTGTAATCAGGTTCAAGACTTTAATCTTAAATCCTATGTGAGCCTCCTCCCTTGTGACAAAGGCCATCAGTGCCCACTTGGGACTCATCATTTTAGCACATGCCAAGGGGCCTCCCACAAGCACATGTGCCCTGAGGACCTTCTCGCCACACACATGAAGCCAGTAGATGTAAGGGGGGAAGGGTGGCACCCCCAGGAGCAGCCTTCCTCAGTGACAGAGGGAACGGCTCTAAGGTAGGACTGAGCCATGTGGTAACCTGCTAAATTTGGCACCTTTCATTGGCTTCTTTCTCTTGACCATCTTGGCTCCCCCCTTCTTACCAGTGCATCCTGGTACCACCTGCAAAGAAACTACTCACATTGAAATCTCATCTGGAGTCAGCACCTCTGCCTGGTCTTAGCCTCCACAGTGGCAGACGCACCAGTATGGAGTGAGAACAGCCAACTCTCATGTCTCCAACATCCTTGTTCCACACTCCTGCTCCACCTGTGGATGAACAGGGAAAGGGAGGCAGAGTCCTTTCCCTTCAAGACTGCTGAAGTCTTCTTGTCCCCTTCAAACCCCAATGGGAGCATCTAAGTATTGCAGGGTTTCGTGGGAAGGATGTTGGGAAGGAAGCCACTGCATTACCCCCCTGACATGGGTGATGCTCCCCAACTCACCTCTTCCAGCACCCCCATAGAGTCCCACCCCTGCACTCCCTCTGTACAAGCCTCTTGCTGCCAAGGTCCCTCACTGGCAGGCAGTCCCCTTGGATGAGAACTGCTGAGGAAACCTAAGCCCTCCTACCTTCCCAAGCATCCTCTGGGCCCAAAGGAAGCACAGGCATCTTTGCCATACCAAATGATGCAAAGCACCTATAACACTCCTGTCCTCTTGCCCTGTACCCTGTTAGTACAGGCTACTCCCATGGGCCTCTCACCTTAAGGATCTCTAGACAAGGAGCTGGCTCTAGTGTCCCCAACGCTGGATACTCCCAGTCTCCCAAGGATGCTTGTCAGGCTGCCCAGGAACTCCCCTTCCATAGGCAGCCCTAGAAGCACCCAGAGGTTTCATCAACTCAGACAGTGTCCTGCAAGGAGTGAGATGCTAGCCTCCCTTTATTTATAGAGTTTGCTTGGCGTCACCTCACTTAGCTTGGGGCTGAAGTCCCCCCACTGAAGAAGGAAAAGAAAATGACACATCACCAACACCAGACTGATGACTCATGACCCTTACAAATTTTTCAGGTCTATCCCTCCACCCAAAGAGGAAAGTGCACTGGTGAAGGTGGCAGGAGCATTTCTGTCACCTCTTAGTAAGTCCTGGGGAGGGAGAGGTCCACTGGCTCCTTTGCTGCTCTGGGGCTATGAAGTTCTTAGTGCTCACTGTCCTGACCTTAGAGCTCTAACCAGAGTTCTGAGGTACCAGGATACACCCCAACCAGTGTCCCTCAATTCCATTATTATTGTTGTTATTGTAACTTTCCCAGCCACACTGACCATGTTTAACTAAGTGCTCCTCTTCCAGGCAGTCCTCCCAGTGAGGCATTTGCAGAAGCATGGTCACTTCCTCCTTTTCTTAGTGGCCCCTCACTCTAATTTCCTGATGTTCCCCAGAGTCTTTCTTAGCTTCCAAACTTGAGGTTCAACCCTGACTGGCATGAGAAATGCCCTGCAGTCCAGCCAGAATTGGGGCCTGGAATCGAGAAGTTGCTCAACTGATATCCCCTTGGTGTGTGTGGAGGGGTGTGTGTGTGTATGTATTTACACACACTTATATCCATGTTTGTATATGATCTCTGGAATCTGCAATGAGAAGGGAACTGGGTGGTTGGAGGATGGGGTGCAAAATTTATATTACTAATAATAGCTAACACATGTTTTGTACTTCCTATGAGCCAGCACTGTGCTGGACACTTAATATATAGTAATTCATTTAATTATCATAACAACTGTCTGTGGTAGATGCTATTATTATGCTTATTTTACAGATGAGGAAACTTTGTTTCTATTTTTTACCTTAGGCTTGCATTCCCTATTTAAAGAGAGATGACAGATGGAAGGATGGATAGTTGGACAGATTTAAGCTCTCCAGGTAAACATTTCACATGCCCACTTGAAACCCTGTGTTCTAAAGTTACTGTCCCAACCTCAGTAAGTGCCAAGAGTTTTTAGAATACCCCAGAGGGGGGAACAGGAGGTAAGAGAACCTCTTGGCCACAGCCTCTACCTATTGTGATCAGAGCTGCCCTCCAAAGACCTGGTGTTAATGAGGCTTGGACCAGCTGCTGGAGTGCATGCGGTATGGAATCCGTCTCAATAAATCCCTGTCTCCCTCACAAATGGTTCAGGATGAGATCTGTAAGTCACTGTACATAGTGCATGAAGAGTAGACAGACCCCCCAAACAGGGCTCAATGGAGTCAGATGAGCTCATACATCTTAATGTGCTGTGGGAGGGGTGGAAGGAGGCTGGGACCATAACTTGGTTTCCTAATGGGAATGAGGGAAGCACTTCTGCATCAAGGTGACTTCACCTGATTACAGCTGAAAATGAATGAGATCATGTCTGTAAACTCCTGTGAAGATCTTTGAGATCTTCAAAGAGAGTGCAACACCCTCCCAGTTCACGATTAATTCTAAGCTTGCAGGTGGATACAAGCTCTTTTCCTTCCAACCTAAGCCATCCTTCGGAGCCACTCACAGAACTAAATGTATGAAGTGGCAAGGTGACTGCCTGAAGCACCAGGTCTACATCCTAACCCCCTAGTACTCTCTGTCATTTTAACAAATGTCATTGGATGGCTTCTCACTGGCTGGGTTAGGTCATGCCCCCACACCAGAACCAACCAAAAGGAATGGAAAGATTGCATTAGACCTAGGAAACCAATCATATCCCCAGCCCTAGAGTCCAGGAAAGGTGTATCTGTCCCACTAAATTGCAGAGGCTAAGCAGGGAAGGGGAAGAATCCATTGATGGAATGCAGTGTAGAGGAAAGGCAGACAACAGAAAGAGATGTCCAAAATGGAGCCTCTTTGAGTCCATAGCCTCAAAGTGAGATAAAATTTAGCTAATAAAAATACATGGGCAGGTTGTCCCCAGGGGCTATCATGAGCTATGTGTAAAATCATCAAATGGTAGAAATAGAAGAAACCTTGTAGACCTTCTTATCCTACCCCCTCATTTTACTGGTGAGGAAGCTGTGTCCCACGGAGGCCACCCAGGAGCTGCCAACAGAGCTGGGTCAGACTCCTACCTGGTCTCCTGACTCCAGGGCGGTAAGAATAGTAATGGCAAAGCCTGAGGGTGGGGGACATGTGCCCTGCCCCTTCAACCTCCCTGAGAGCAAATTTTTAAAAACTTCTCTTAGAAACTGGGAGAGAGGGCGCCTGGGTGGCTCAGTTGGTTGGGCGACTGCCTTCGGCTCAGGTCATGATCCTGGAGTCCCGGGATCGAGTCCCGCATCGGGCTCCCTGCTTGGCGGGGAGTCTGCTTCTCCCTCTGACCCTCCCCCCTCTCATGTGCTCTCTCTCATTCTCTCTCTCAAGTGGATAAATAAAATCTTTAAAAAAAAAAAAAAGAAAGAAACTGGGAGAGAATCAGTATTCTGGTTGTGATATTATACTATAATTTTGCAAAATGCGTACATTGGGAGAAACTAGATGAAGAGTGCAGAGAATCCTTCTGTATTATGTCTTACAACTGCCTGAAAATCTACAATTATCTCAATAAAATTTTCAATTAAAAAACTGTGAGAGGTTTTTCAAAATGGCAAAAAATTTTATATCCAGCCAAGACAGTGCTTGCTATATTTGACTCATCAAATCACCCTCTGAACCAAATAGAGAAATATAGAACAAAAATAGAAAAAGTATTAAAATATATACCTGTGTGCATGTGTGTACCATAGCTTCACTCAAAACCAAAGCAAACATCTCCCAAACAAGATCAGAAGTGGAACAGAAACACTCAGCTATAAGGGAATGAGGTAGAGGCTTTGTTGAAGCTACGGGTCTATTGTACTCTGGGACTAGGGTCGGGCAGAGTGACTGGGTATCAATCCCCATATAGGAACAGGGACCAAGTGCATTCATGTTAGGGCAGGGTACAGAGGGCTAGGGCAGGCTTCTCTCATCCATGATGGGTCATAATTCAACATCCACAGTGCACGTATAGATAACAAAATCTTGACAGGGTAGATGGAGAAGCAGAGAAAACCCACAGTCACTGGTTGCAAAAGGCATCTGCAATATCCATGCAGGATGAGAGGCCAAAGTGGCCAATATAAGAATTGGTTCTGAGCTACCCAACCTGGAGAGATGAACACAGGGGAGGGAAAACCACACACACACACACACACACACACACTTTACTGTCTTCCCTCTCCTTCTTCTTCTTGTTTTGGCCCTTGTTTCTGCTCTTCACTGAATAGACAAAATTCAGTCCATCCAAAACAGCCAGCATTGCTGCCCCCAGAGGCTAAAGACAATGTAAGGTTGTTTTGTCACTGCCTTGGACACCTCTATGCCCTTTAATCTGAGAAATCCATTTTAAAAAGGTGTGTTAAAAGATCCTCAGAATTTTCAAACTGTTATTTTTCTCTAGAAATTATTGGCATAGCCCTCCTGCCCCTGTGTGCTCGAAGGCCTGGGAATATTTGTTAGGAGGGAAGGGCACAAGATACCATCCTCCAAAGCCTCTTGGATTCAGTGCCTCCCTAGAAGTTTCATCTCTAAGAATGTGCTTCATTTGGATTGTGTGTCCCAAATTCTTTGCCCATAAAACACCCTTCTAAAGAACCAAAGAAGTTTATCCTCATCCAAAAAAAAAAAAAAAGAGCAAGTATAAGAATAGAGTCAAAAGCTTTCCCTGAGGTCACAAAGCAAATCAGAATCAAAGTTTGGGCTTGACTCCAGAGTCCTCTACCCAGCCTGCTTTCCCCTATACCTCAAGACCTCCTTTGCACACTTTGAATATAGAATATCAAACAGAAAGCTACAACCTGTTTTCCTTAAATTCCAGCTAAAGTCAAGGAAATCTTAACTTTTCAGGATGACATAATTAGAGGATAGTTTGGTTTCACATTGTTTAGCACAACTCCAAGATTGAAATAAATGTTTGGTTAAAAAAAATTTATAGACTATGAATTGGAGTGACATGGGACATATACTCTAATTCCTCCATTTCTCAGATAGCAAAATTGAGGTAGAGCTAGGAGAAGGGATTTGTTCTAGTCAGAGGAAGAGCTCTGGGCTCACAATTCAACATTTACTGAGCACTCAGCTGCTGGAACTGAGCTAGCTGTGTCCATCCACTACCTGACCTAAATTCTGCACAGCCTCAGGCACAGGATACCATTAATTCTATCCCCATCTTATAGACCAGAACTTGGAGGCTAAGAGAGGTCAGGTAACTGGCTCAAGGTGACACCGTTAGTGAGTGGCACTATCTAGAATCAAGGCCAGGTAGGGCAGACTTCAAAGTCCACCTCAAGACCACACTATGCCATCCTTTCCTTGCCCATTAACCATGTGGCTCCAGGAAATGTCTTGCATGAGTCAGATCTTGTTTTGTGCCCTGGCTCTATCACTCTCTACCCAGACAGAGTTTAGCAACTTAACCTCTTTGAAACTCCGTTTCTCAGCACCTGGGTGGCTCAGTCGGTTAAGCATCTGCCTTCAGCTCTGGTCATGATCCCAGAGTCCTGGGATCCAGCCCTGCATCAGGCTCCCTGCTCAGTGGGAAGCCTGCTTCTCTCTCTCCCTCTGCTGCTTCCCCTGCTTGTGCTCTCTTCCTCTCCCTCTCTCTCTCAAATAATAAATCTTAAAAAAAAAAAAAAAGAAACTCAGTCTCTTCATCTGTGAAGTGGGCATTATAATAACACCCACCTTGCAGGCCTATTATGGGATTGAGATAATCTATGTAAATCACCTAGCCCTGTTCTTGGCCATAGTAGTTAGTTTGTTCTCTTGTTTACCCTCTTGTGGTAACCAGCCTCCAAAATAACCCCCAATGATTTCCCACCTCCTGATATTATATCCTTGTATATTTTCCCAAACTGTACCAAAGTCAGTTTGTGTGACCAAGAGAGTATAGCAGAAGTGATATACATCATTTCAAAAAACAGGGTATAAAAGATTATGACTGGGGGGGTGGAGCAAGATGGCGGAGGAGTAGGAGACCTGGATTTCGTCTCCTCTCAGGAATTCAGCTGGATAGGGATCAAACCATTCTGAACACCTACAAACTCAACAGGAGATCGAAGAAA
>NW_028070617.1:0-383 GCF_054177405.1 Leptonychotes weddellii
TGGATCTTCATGGGGATGGGGGGGAGGGGTGTTGCTGGATGGCTGAAGTTGATTTCTGATTCCAGGGTCCTGGGATTGAGCCCCCTGCCCACCCAGGGGCTCCCTGCTCAGCGAAGAGTCTGCTTCTCCCTCTCCCTCTGCCCCTCCCTCTGCTCTTTCACTCTCTCTCAAATAAATAAATAAAATCATAAAAAAAAAAAGTGGATTCTCACAGTCAAACCTGTGTTGTTCAAGTGTCAACAGTATTACAGAAAATCTGGAAAAAATACATTAACATTTAAAGCAGAAAGTATGAATCACACCAGTAAAATTTCAAAACACCACTGTTAACATTTTGTTTCTATGCTTTTTTAAAAAAAGATAGGTGGAATTACAATGTGCAC
>NW_028070618.1:0-383 GCF_054177405.1 Leptonychotes weddellii
AAAAAAAAAAAGAAAGAAAACAATCCCAATTATAATTGCACCACAAAGAATAAAATACCCGAGAATAAACTGAACCAAAGAGGTGAAAGATCTATACTCTGAAAACTTTAAAACATTAATGAAAGAAATGAGAGATGACACAAAGGGAAAAATATCCCATACTCATGGACTGGAAGAACAAACGTTAAAATATCCATACTACCCAAAGCAATCTACAGATTTAATGCAATCTCTATCCAGTTACCAACAGCATTTTTCATAGACCCAGAACGAATAATCCTAAAATTTGTATAGAACCACAAAAGACCCTGAATAGCCAAAGCAATTTTGAAAAAGGACAAAACTGGAGGTAGCCCAATCCCAGATTTCAAGATCTATTACAA
>NW_028070619.1:0-383 GCF_054177405.1 Leptonychotes weddellii
GGCGCCTGGGTGGCTCAGTTGGTTAAGCGACTGCCTTCGGCTCAGGTCATGATCCTGGAGTCCCGGGATCGAGTCCCACATCGGGCTCCCTGCTCAGCGGGGGGTCTGCTTCTCCCTCTGACCCTCTTCCCTCTCGTGCTCTCTGTCTCTCATTCTCTCTCTCAAATAAATAAATAAAATCTTAAAAAAAAAAAAAAAAGATTTTTTTAAGTAATCTCTACACCCATCGTGGGGCTCAAACTCACAACCCCAAGATCCAGTTGCATGCTCCACCGAATGAGCCAGCCAGGTGCCCCATTTCTCATTTATTTTTATTTTAACTTAATATAAGCTTTAAGTTATAGGTAATAAGTACGAGTAATATATCTTATGCTTTGATGGAT
>NW_028070620.1:0-383 GCF_054177405.1 Leptonychotes weddellii
CCTGGGTGGCTCAGTTGGTTAAGCGACTGCCTTCGGCTCAGGTCATGATCCTGGAGTCCCTGGATCGAGTCCCGCATCGGGCTCCCTGCTCGGCAGGGAGTCTGCTTCTCCCTCTGACCCTCCTCCCTCTCATGCTCTCTGTCTCTCATTCTCTCTCTCTCAAATAAATAAATAAAATCTTTAAAAAAAAAAAAAAGATTGCAATATTAACCAATGACTTTTTCAATGAGAAGTAAATGAGATCATGCATGTGAAGTGCCTAACGTAGTATCTGATAAGGAATTGGGTAAATAATAGCTGTTTGTGGTAATGGTTATAGGGCGAGGGAAGTAAATGCAAATAGAATCTAAAACTGGATTATTCTGCAGTCACTAAATGCACTT
>NW_028070621.1:0-383 GCF_054177405.1 Leptonychotes weddellii
CCTGGGTGACTCAGTTGGTTAAGCGTCTGACTTTGGCTCAGGTCATGATCCCAGGGTCCTGGAATCCAGGCCCACATGGGGCTCCCTTGTCAGCTCGGAGTCTGCTTCTTCTTCTCCCTCTGCTTACAGCTCCCCCTGCTCGTGCTCTCTCGTTCTCTCGCTCTCTCAAATAAATAAAATCTTAAAAAAAAAAAAAAAAAGAATCCTTGTGAGGCGTGAAACGAGACCCACACTGACAACAAAACCATTGCTTCTCCTTTCTGAAATTTCCCCTAGAAACTTCAGTCCTGGGCTCACAAGCTGCTAGACTGAAGGGCGCCAGCCCCCTCGTGTGGCCCTGAGCCCCGTTAAGTCCTGCCACCTTCTGAGGGCTCAGTGGCTCA
>NW_028070622.1:0-383 GCF_054177405.1 Leptonychotes weddellii
CTGGGTGGCTCAGTTGGTTAAGCGACTGCCTTCGGCTCAGGTCATGATCCTGGAGTCCCTGGATCGAGTCCCGCATCGGGCTCCCTGCTCGGCAGGGAGTCTGCTTCTCCCTCTGACCCTCCCCCCTCTCATGTGCTTGCTCTCTCTCATTCTCTCTCTCTCAAATAAATAAATAAAATCTTTAAAAAAAAAAAAAAGAATAAAGATAACTTATGAACTCACTAGCGTGAAAATCCCAGAATTTGTTTTGGTTTCAAGTGCAGCTTGATCAGGGGTGTTGAACAATGTCCCTAGACTCCCATATCTCCATCACTACCCGACCACTTGGTACCCTTCATGTTGGTTCCATTCCCAGGCAGGCTCTTCCCTTGTAGTTCAAAATA
>NW_028070623.1:0-383 GCF_054177405.1 Leptonychotes weddellii
GCGCCTGGGTGGCTCAGTTGGTTAAGCGACTGCCTTCGGCTCAGGTCATGATCCTGGAGTCCCGGGATCGAGTCCCGCATCGGGCTCCCTGCTCGGCAGGGAGTCTGCTTCTCCCTCTGACCCTCCTCCCTCTCATGCTCTCTATCTCTCATTCTCTCTGTCTCAAATAAATAAATAAAATCTTAAAAAAAAAAAAAAACAATGTGTAAATGAATGAGCATGGCTATGATTCAATAAAGCTTTATTTATAAAAAATAGGAAGCCAGTATATTTTACTTGGGGGCTTTAGTTTGTTGAACCCAGGTTGAACATGCTAAATGTTACACAGTGTGAAAATATCTCCACATATCTGGTTTTCCAAATAAGGAAGGTGAATTGGCATT
>NW_028070624.1:0-383 GCF_054177405.1 Leptonychotes weddellii
AAGATAAATTTACTACAAATATATAATCCTTTCCTGCATGGAGCAGCTCTTCATTGAAAAAAGGTAACACATTTCTCTTCGGCCTCATTTTCTTCTTCTGGTCCACAGCTTTTTCATGGCATTTTTCATGTCTCCATTTCTCAGTGTATAGATTAGAGGGTTTAACATAGGGGTGATAACTGTGTAAAACACAGTCAAGGATTTATCGATGTGTAAGGTAGAAGGAGGTCTCACATACATAAAAATGCAGGGGACAAAGAAGAGGACCACCACTGTAATGTGGGAGCCACAGGTGGATAAGGCTTTGCGCCTCCCTTCCTGACTATGGGTCTTCAGGGAGTGCAGAATGACCCCATAGGAAATGAGTAAGACTGTAAAGATGA
>NW_028070625.1:0-383 GCF_054177405.1 Leptonychotes weddellii
CCTGAAGTGCTGGGGGTCAGGACTCGGACCTGTGAGTTTGGGGGGCACGCGGTTCAGTCCAGAACAGGCACTGAGGTCTGAGGAGTGCGCCCAGAGGTCTGCAGACCGAGAGTTACGTCAGGAGCCCTCAGGAAAAGTACCTTGGCCGCTGCAGCGATGGTGAAAATAGTAACGCATTTCTCAGCGTCCTTCTGGGGATCGTTGTCCCCTCTCTAGCAGTGATCAGATGGACACTTGCAGACTAGACTCTAGCATAAAATGGAAGGCAGTTTTTGTGAAACTCCGTGTCCCCAAACCACAACACACCTTACATAACTTGTGCCATGGTTTGCTCTCCAGAAAGCTCAACAATTTTTTTCCTTTTCAGAGCGAGTGTGCGTGTG
>NW_028070626.1:0-383 GCF_054177405.1 Leptonychotes weddellii
GCCTGGGTGGCTCAGTTGGTTAAGCGACTGCCTTCGGCTCAGGTCATGATCCTGGAGTCCCTGGATCGAGTCCCGCATCGGGCTCCCTGCTTGGCAGGGAGTCTGCTTCTCCCTCTGACCCTCCCTCTCTCATGCTCTCTCTCTCTCTCTCATTCTCTCTCTCAAATAAATAAATAAAATCTTTAAAAAAAAAAAAAAAGCACCTGGAGTATATGTGAGATTTATTTACTAATCTCAGAACATGTACTGGAGAGGCAGGGATTTTTGGAGACTTCTCCAAGAACAAAAGAACTGGCAGGTGCCATTTCTCTCCTCACCAAGTCTAGATAGCTGGATACTTGCAGGAACTAGTGAGAATACTCCACCTATCTTGCTAACAGTAC
>NW_028070627.1:0-7821 GCF_054177405.1 Leptonychotes weddellii
CAAGGTGCACAAGCAGTTTAGAGGACAGGATGGTCTTTTCGACAAATGCTGCTGGAATAATTAGATATCCAGTTGCCAAAAGGAAAAAGAAATGTAGTCTATTCCTTGTACATAAAAATTAATTTAAAATTGGGGTGCCTGGGTGCACCTGGCTCTTGGTTTTGGCTCAGGTCGTGATCTCAGGGTCATGGGATTGAACCCCGCATTGGGCTCCATGCATAGCGCAGAGTCTGCTTGAGACTCCTTCCCCCTCCCTTTCCCTCGGCCCCTCCCCCCATTTGTGCTCTCTTTCTTTAAAATAAATAAAATTAAAAAAAAATTAATTCAAAATGAATCATGGGCCTAAATATGAAGGAAAAATATACAACTCCTAAAATAAAGCATGAGAACAACCTTTGTGACCTCCCATTGGGCAGAGAGGTCTCAGCCTGAACACCAAAAACGTAACAAAAGAACAAACTGGACCCCATCAAGATTCTAAATGTCCACTCATTGAAAGACACCGTGGAATGAAAGAAAACACAAGCCATAGACTGGAAGAAATGAACCTGATAAAGGACTTTTATCCAGAACACATGGAGAACTCTCAACGCTCAATGAGAGGAAAACAAACAGCCCAATAAACCATGGGCAGAAGATTTGAATAGACAAATAGCAAATGTAAGTGGATGGCAAAGAAGCATACGCAAGATTTTCAGTTGCATCTGTCTTTAGGGAGGCACACATTCCAGTCCCAGTGAGGTCTCCACTTGCACCTGCTAGAAAGGTTACAATGACAAAAGTGATCACATCAAGCCTTGGCGAGGATGGGGAGCAACTGACCCTCATGTGCCCTGGGTGGGGACGCACGTGGGGAGGGCCACTTTGGAACAGCAGTTTAATGGTTTGCTGAAAGTTAACCATACCTCACCGTACGATCCAGCCATTATCCCCCAGGGAAAAGAAGTATGCGTCTAAGCCAAGACTTGCTAGTGAATGTTCACAGCAACTTTGTTTATAAAAGCCGCAAACTGGAAACAGCCCGATGTCTGCCAGTGCCTGGGTGGATGAGCAACCTGGCAGAGGCCACCATGTGATGGGATGCAGCTCAGCAGTGAGGAGGAAGCAACTACTGATTCAAGCAACCACATGGGTAAATCTCTGCATGAGTGTGCTGCGTGGGGCGGCCAGATGTGGAAGGATCCTGAGTCCCCCGGGCCGCTCGCTGACGGGGAAGTGGTTTCGGTGTGGATGATCCACAGATAATCAGTATCTGGAACGCAAAGAACACCTCCAAGAAAAGACAGAAAGTCCTTATAGAACGATGGATAAAGAGTTTGAAGAGTCAGTTCACAAAAGAAGAAACAAAATGGCAAATAGATAAAAGAAGCTCAATCTCACTATTACTTGGGGAAATGGCAGTTCCTCCGAAGACCTACATTCCACACCTGGCCAGCAAAAGTGAGGAGTCGGCCAGAAGCCAGAGATTTGAGGGCGCGGGACCACCGGTCTCTGAGCCGCCGCTGTGAGGGGGTCCTGGTACCACCACACAGAGAACGAGGCCATCGGTGAAGCTGCTCATGGCCTACCCCCAGCAATGCTGCTCCTAGAAGATTCCTCATGACACACAGAGAGGCATGTACACCTGCCCACGAGAGGTTGGTGTGCAGACTGCTCCCTGGACAAGAGAAGGCGTGGTGTAGAGCGGTTAGCGTTTGAACTGGAGCCACCCTCGTCCATGTGGTTAGCTCTCCAACACAAAAGCTGAGCACTGCATAGCACACTATTTATGTAAAGTTTAAAACCCTACAAAAGAGCATTACATATTGTTTATGGGAACATAAAAATACAGTAAAAGTAGACAATGCTAGCACGTGATAAACATCTAATTCCTGCTGGCGGTTGTCTCTGGAAGGGGGTGCAGGGAGGTGGGAAGGGGGAGGGTGACAGAGGCCAGGCAAGGGCCACCTCTGCTGTGACAGGCCAGCACTGGGGGTCCCCTGGGAGGCCAGACCTCTAGCCAGGGGTCTGGGGTGCCTCCCAGAGGAGGGGACAGTTGCCTGGGGCCCAGCCTAGAGGGGATGGAGCAGAGCCGGGCAAGGGGCTTCCTGGGAGGAGAGACTCCAGGTGCAATTCCCTGGGGGCGGGACACTGGACACCTTGGGGACAGCAGGGCCAGCTCAGGTGACACATGGGGGCACTGAGGTGTCCACGAGGCCTTGGATTTTGTCCTGGAGGCCGAAGGAGCCCAACACAAGGGATGTGGAGGAGGAGGGGGTGAGGGTTGCTGCCCAGGCTGGCTGTTGGCGTCCCCGCCCCGAGGGGTCCCTTGCTCCCATCAGCCACTGCAGCCGGCTGCACAGGCCAGGCCTCCGCCGGCCCCACTACACATGCAAAACCTCTGCCCTTGGGGGCCTGCGGCCAGCGAGCTGCTCCCTAACGGCCCGTGACTTGGCGACTCGGTGACTCAGCGACTCGGCAGTGCTGCTGCCTTGCTCTCTGGGGCTCTCTTCTTCCTTCTCCCTTCCCCACGGAGGCAGGTCCCGGGTTCGAATCTCACCTGCAGGCAGGCTGCACACGGGGATGGCCGTCGCAGGGGGACCACGCCGTGACCGTGAGGAACCGCTGTCCTGGCTCCCCACGGCTCCTGCTGCCAAGAAGTGTGCACCCCGCCACCTCGGCCTTGCCAGACCAGGCTGGAAGACCCCGAAACTGGTTCCCACTCCACACCTTCCCCTCAGCACCACCTCCGATGCACTTGTCACATGCAAATGTTCCCACAAATTGTCCCACTGTTCATGTGGCTTCTGTTTTCAAATCTCCCTATTCTCTGGCTTTTTCCAGTCGATGCTGCTTCGAAGACCTTCCCGTGTTGTGGGTGGACGATGCAGGCAGCTCTTCTGCACGCTGCCCCTGCCCCGCACCCCGCATTGCTCTTATGCATCCCCTCCAGCGACTCTGGCTGTGTTGTCACTGCCCCGAGCCACCGCCTTTGACAGATGACCTTGGAGTGCCTTCCTCTCTGGCTCTGGGCAGCTCTGGCCATGAGCAACGGGGGGCAGATAGCAGAGGTGGGACACGGGCTGGTGCGTTGGGACTCACTCCTTGCCCTGCCACCAGCATGAGGAGGACAGGCCCAGGCAGCGGCTGGTTGGGTCCCCGAGTTCAGCCGGCTCTGGCCAACCTCCCACTGCCCCATGTTGCTGCTTGCCTTCTGGTGCTTGGGGGTCTGGGGGCTCCTGGTGATGCGGCGTTACAGTGGAAAAGCTGGCTGATGGAACTCTGGATCATTTGAGGGGCGTCCTCCTCCAGGCCCCTGGAGGGTCTCCACAGGGATGGAGCTGGGTCAGGACCCCAGCCTACATGGAGGTGCCGCACCGTCCTGGCCAGTGCTCCTCCCAAGGCTGCCGTTCTGACGGGTGCGCATGGCCCAGCGGCCTGGTCCTCCTCAGGTGCTGACAAACACGATCAGGTGTTTCTGTTTTCGAGGGCTGTTCAGGGACTTCCGGCTGCAAATGTCAACTTCAGCTTTTGCTCATTCTTCAATTGTCTTAACCCTTGTGTTTTACAGAAAGGGCGGCTCGGGCTCCTTGAGAGGCCAGGGTGTGCCCGGGATCACGGCCATCAGAGCCCTGCGATCCAGACACCCAGCCCCTCTCCTGCCCAGCCACTCCACAGCCTGTGTGAAGCAGGGTCCTCCTGGAGCACGCCCCCCCCGCCAGCCAAGGTGCCCACGAGGCACACCGACTCCCCTGTGCGTGCTGTTCTGCTGAGCTGTCACTCAGGTTATTATCTGTTGTTGCAATATATTATTGCCACAAACACCACATGTTAGATCTCAGTGTCAGCAAAAAGATCAAGGAAATTCATTTATTATTAACTTACGATAGATGTAAGACTGATTGCGTTGCAGGCTCTGGGCTTCAGCAGAAAGCGGGGAAAACATGACCACTATTCAAGGCCACCTGTCCCCCCCACCCCCCCGCCCCAGCCACCGAGGGAGGGGCGGGCTCGCAGGCTGGAAAGGGGGAGCTGGGAAACGAGCATCCCTATGGCGTCCGCTGGTCAGCCCGGCGCACACAGGCCCGCGGCTGCATCTTATGCCCATTACGACACTAGTTCCAGCATGGGCAAGCATCCTCAGACTGCCCCTGTTGACTGGAGCCACCGACCCTGAGAAGCACGTGCTGTCCTCGCCCCATTTCTCAGATGAGGGAAGTGGAGACCGCCAGCTCCCACCCGGCATCCCGCCATCCCAGCCCGGGACAGCTGCCCCGACGTGCACAACGTCAGTGTCCACAAAACAAGGTCACCTTGTCCTCATCACCCTGGTACCTGTGGCCCAAGTGAGGTGACAGGGTTGGAGCTGGGCAGTGTCCATTAAAGGTCACCGTTTCATCCACCCTAACACCACACGCCTTCGGGGCAGGTAGGCTTTCGGGCTGGCCTCCCGAGCCAGCCCCGCATCCCGTCCCACTCCATTTGAAGGGCCACACTCCTCTCCAAGGCCTGAGAAGTCAGCCAGCCTGGAGCTGTGTGTCCTGGCCCAGCACCTGCTGCAGCCTGCCCAAGCGAGGGGGCCTCGACCGGAACAGGGTGGCAGGAGTGTTAGACAAGCCTGAGGTTGCATGTGGGCTCCATCTGTCCAAGGCCGCCTTGGCCCCTCCAAGATGTCACCTAGAGTCCTCCTGGTCTGCTTGGCTCCTGGGTACTCTGGGAAGTGCTCACCTGGCCCAGATGGGCGGGAGGTGGTGGAGGTGGATGCAGGGCTCCTGCAAGGGGGAAGGCACCTGGAGGCACACTGTCCCTGAGGCCCCGCTCTGGGTCTCCGTCTCTGGGCTGGGCTGTGGGGAGGGGCGGGAGTGGGTGCAGGGCTAGAGCTAATTCAGGACCACAGCCCTCGGTAACTGAGATAAATGACCTTTTAATGCTATGTTTTTAAGAAATCAAAATAAATGCAAATATATCCACATGGAACAAAATACTATTTTAAATCAGTACAGCATCTGACAAGGCTGGGGTTAGAGTGAGGGATGCACATGCATGGTCCTCATTTACAAATGCAGATATTTACTTCTCCATGGATTCCTTAGTGTGAGTTTTTGTTTTAAAATGTTGATCAAAAGATTGTTTATCTGGATTGCTGAGCATTTTGCCTTTGACTCTCCCTGGTCCCAGCTCCATGGGAATCCAATCTTTATTTATTTAAACTTTTGATATTTTGTTCACCTTGGATTTTTTTTTGCATTATTTTTAAAATATTGCATTAAAATATTATTCATCTTGATTGCTGAGTTTCCTGGAACCCCCTTAGTTTCTGCGTCCAAGGTGAGGGCCTCACTTCCCAGTCCTGGGAGAGCTGGGCCTGTCAGCTCTCAGCTGCCGAGGCCGGAGCAGACCCAGGTCATCGCCCTCCAGCAAGGCCGGAGCCCTGGTCCTGGCTATGCTCAGTGCTCTGGCCTGCTGCCCCTCCCGCCACCCCCCCCGGGGAAGATTGGGCTGCTCCCCTGGACTCGGTATTCTACTCATACAGGGGGATCTTAGCCTCCTTGCTCAGCCCTCTAGTTCTGGGGACGGTCAAAGGACACAATAGCTACTTTAGAATGTGAAGAGTTTTCCAGCTCAGAGGCAAGCTCAGTGTGATTTGGGGCAAAAATGCCCCTCTTCAATAAGCAATTGTAGGGCACACGCATGCCGAGGGATGCGCAGCACTGGGTCTGTAAAGGTGAGAAAGGCCTCATGTGTTCCTCCTTTGGGCCTTCCGCGTGCATCGTAGTTGGTAACCCTGTGGCCGCCTCCTCTGCACTGGGCATGGGTTTCCCACCACAGCCGGCAGGCTCAGAGCAGGACCCAGCACAGAGTAAGCACTGGACCCATGCTGCCTGTCGGATGAATGGTTGTGCGCCGCCGCCACCGTCCCTTTCCCTGTGGTCCCCCGGGAGCCCCTGCCCGCCCGGCCTGGGCCGCTGGGCCACGCCTGCACCCGAGGACGAGCCCCCACCCGCCCTTCCTTCCCTGATTTCTTCATCTTCATAGCGGGCCTGCTACAAGCCCACGAGCCTGATAGATACGCTTGAATGTGTCTAATCCTTGTCAAGAGGGCTGGAGTTGAATTAACCAGAACAGATGAATTAACCATTTTGGCAGGGCAGGGGCTTTATCTGCTTTTGAGAAACGGGGACACTGAGGTTTGCAGCTCGTGGCCAGGCGGGGCCTGGCACCCGAGGTCCTGACCCCTGTCCAGGGTACGAGCAGAGGCCCTGCAGCATCTGCCACCTTATGTTGGCATGAGACAGAAGAGAAGGAGTTAAGCAGTGAGCTGCCTTCCCCAAAGCAATTAATTACAGAATTGGAGAGGTAGGCCCAGACAATTACGTCCTAGACAAAGGAGGCAGAGGGAGGCGAGGGTAATAACTTCACAGAGCCTCGCTGTGAGATTAATAAGCGTTTGGCATTTGGGCGGCAGGCTGGGACTTGGGCAGCTCTGCCACCAGGCCCTGCTCCGTGCTGCCCCCTGGGAAATCCCGGGCACAGGTCGCTGTTACTGTGGTTACCTGGCCCCCTGGCGGCTTCTGCAAGAGGGGCGGGGGGTCCTGGGGCTTTCTGAGATCCAGGCCGGACCCCTGCCCCAGCCATGCTGCCCCGCAGAGGAGGAAGGCCCCTGGGCCTGGGCTTGCGTCCCCACTTTGCCACTTATGGGCCAGTGACAAACGGGATTCTTGTCTTCCGTTTCTTGATCTTGATCTTGATCTTGATCTTGAGGAGGTCACGCTGGGCTGGCTGGCAGCACGAGGACAAGTGAGAGACCCTGGGACAGGCCCTCCTCGAGGGCTCCGGGTCCTTCCCTTCTTGCCTCCGCAGCGCCCCCGCCGTGGCCTGGCACCTGGCAGGGCCTGCCTTCCGCCGCCCTCTCCAGCCCTGGCCATCAGGGCCCTGGGCTCTTCCCTCCTGGCGGGCCCTGCCGCACCTCAGGGTGGCTGTCCGCTCCACCTAAAAGGCCCCTGTCAGGGGAAGGGGCTTCCTGAGGAGAAGGTGGTCCAGCTTTGGGAAGAGTGGGTTTGCAAGCATTGAGTACATTCATTCATTCACTCACTCACTCATTTGTTTGCTCATCCCTCAGACAGCTGTGTCCCGGAGCCAGGCTTGTCTGCCTCGAGGTGCCTCAGTGGGCCAGCCCAGCCTGGGGCCCTGTCTTCGGGGACACACCTTCGGGACCAGGGATGCACGACTAGGAGGCTGACAAATGCATTCAGTTGCATTTCAGGGAAGGGACAGTTCTGCGACAAGACTCAGCAAGGTCAGGGCAGTGAGGCCGAGAGGGCAGGGCGCCCCGAGTTCTGGTGGAGGGGGAACATGGGCCAAGGACACGGGCGAGCAGCCCCAGCGGGGAGAGGCCAGAGCTGGACGGCCGGTCACTCCCTGCCTCACAGGCCACGTGAGCTGTGGTTTACCACGCAGGCGGAGGGCACCTCTGGGTGGCCAGGTCTCTGCCCTATGAGGACAGCAGGGCAGGACACCTCTCGAGGGCCAAGGACCAGTGGTCGGGTCCACAGAGATCTCCAGCGCAAAGGCCAGGCGGGAGCTGGGGGTGGGGGGAACGCTGGGGGAGGGGGCCGGAGCTGGGAGCCAGCACCGCTGTTCAGAGGCTCCCCAGCAGTGCTGTCCTCCCTGGGAGCCTGGTGGACGGTAGCTGCCCCAGAGCACATGGGACCTGGGTAAAGGGGGACTCGGCCGGCTCAGAGCGGCCCACCTCTTTGCGGGCCGAGTTAAGAGCTGAAGGCAGGCCCCCATCAGTGCAAACCAGAGGATGTGACACACGTAAGCTGTAGGAGTGCTGAAAAC
>NW_028070628.1:0-383 GCF_054177405.1 Leptonychotes weddellii
GTCTCCAACGTGATCTTTCTAAAAAGTAAGTCAAATTCACATGCCCCGCTGAAAGCCGGCAGTAGCTTCCTTTTGCTCTTAGCATAAAATCAAACTCCTTACGACAGCCTCCAAAGGCCCCAGCTCTCCCGTGAAGGCTCCTGCCTTACTCTAGGAAACACTTTTCTATTCCCAGATGCTACCTGGGGACTCCCTGTGCTCCCGTCAACTCTCTGTGTGACGGATTTACCCTTAGTCCTAGAGTCCCGACGGCCGCTCAGAGAGGCCCCCCACCCACCCTACTTACGCGGACTAAACAACACCACTTTCTCTATCTCTTCACTGGATTTATTCTTTCACAGCCACTCACCACAGCCTAGAAGTATGTTGTTTATGTATGTGGG
>NW_028070629.1:0-383 GCF_054177405.1 Leptonychotes weddellii
TCTATTTATACCTAGAACCATGAATACATGCAGTAGGAGTGAGGAGACCAGGGGTCAGGGAAGGATTTCTGAGACTGATGTCCATGCTGAGCCCCGGGCTCCTGGTTCTAAACTGTTGAATCCCGAGGGCCTGGAGAGTTTTCATTAATAAACAGTTGTTAAACGAGTACATAGATGAAACTGCTTTGTCAAGATGTGGATTATTGATATAATGAGCATACCTTTGGCCACAGACTTGCATCTCAATCTACTCTCCCTGACTTTCATCTTCAACTTGACCTGTGCTCAGCCCAGCCTGGTTCTTGCCTCTCTTCCCTCCTCCTTACACGTTCCTCTTTCCACTATGCCTTGGCATGTTCACTAAGCTCCCCGTCGCCTGCTCC
>NW_028070630.1:0-383 GCF_054177405.1 Leptonychotes weddellii
CTGGGTGGCTCAGTCGGTTAAGCGACTGCCTTCGGCTCAGGTCATGATCCTGGAGTCCCGGGATCGAGTCCCACATCGGGCTCCCTGCTCTGCGGGGAGCCTGCTTCTCCCTCTCCCCCTCCCCCTGCTTGTGTTCCCTCTCTCGCTGTGTCTCTCTCTGTCAAATAAATAAATAAAATCTTTAAAAAAAAAAAAAAAAGAATAAAACTAGAGAACGTACTGTACCAGATATCAAGGACTATTGTTTTAAGTATTAAAATTTAGACAGTGTGGTGTTGATACAAGAATAGACAAACAGACTAATGGTACAGAATAGAGTCCAAAAACAACACACACCTGATCTATGACAAAATGACACTGCAGTGTGGTGCAGAAGGATGATC
>NW_028070631.1:0-383 GCF_054177405.1 Leptonychotes weddellii
GCCTGGGTGGCTCAGTTGGTTAAGCGACTGCCTTCGGCTCAGGTCATGATCCTGGAGTCCCGGGATCGAGTCCCACATCGGGCTCCCTGCTCGGCAGGGAGTCTGCTTCTCCCTCTGACCCTCCTCCCTCTCATGCTCTCTGTCTCTCATTCTCTCTGTCTCAAATAAATAAATAAAATCTTTAAAAAAAAAAAAAAGATCAGAAGTCAAACAGGATGGATTCATTGTAATATTTTATAAATATTTTAAAGTGAGCAGATTTAGAGTTTATTAACTCTCATTAAACAAAAATTGTTTGAAATCTGTTGAGAAGGAAGGCACCATTTTTCTGTGTCTTTAGTACTTAGAAACGTTTAGAGATAAGCATGGTATTTAAATCTCTA
>NW_028070632.1:0-383 GCF_054177405.1 Leptonychotes weddellii
CAGCAACTTCTTTCAAGATACATCTCCAAAGGCTAGTGAAAGAAAAGCAAAAATGAACTCTTAGGACTTCATCAAGATAAAAAGTTCGGCACAGCAAAGAAACAGTCAACAAAACAAAGAGGCAACCCACAGAATGGGAGAAGATATTTGCAAATGACACTACGGATAAAGGCCTGGTATCCATGATCTATAAAGAACTTCTCAAACTCAACACCCAAAAAAACACAAATAATCAAGTCGAAAAATGGGCAGAAGACATGAACAGACACTTCTCTGAAGAAGACATACAAATGGCTAACAGACACATGAAAAAATGTCCATCATCATTAGCCATCAGGGAAATACAAATCAAAACCACATTGAGATACCACCTTACACCAGTT
>NW_028070633.1:0-383 GCF_054177405.1 Leptonychotes weddellii
CGCATGCCCATCGCTGCTACAGCACTGAGCCCCCCTACACACGGAAAGCCCTGAGACAGCCCGTGGGGCCCCTCTGGAACCCTAGTCTCTAGGAAACAGACAAGTCCTGTGGCTCCTGGCCTGGAAGAGGGGAAGGACCTCGCTTCCCTCCAGCCTCCTCACCAGCTCGCCCCCTCCCCTGGGACCAGAGCACCGGTCCCCATGCCTTTGCTGGAGGAGGCTCTGGAGACATGGATTTTCGGAGGATGAAGGACGGGGGAGGCAGTGGCTCGGGGTGTCTGTGGGCTTCCCCTGAGCAGGGATCAGGGAGGAAGCAGCAGGTGTGTAACCCGTCAGACCCCAACACCAACCCCACAGCTCAGCAGCCTGCCCCCTCCTAGCCT
>NW_028070634.1:0-383 GCF_054177405.1 Leptonychotes weddellii
CCTGAAGTGCTGGGGGTCAGGACTCGGACCTGTGAGTTTGGGGGGCACGCGGTTCAGTCCAGAACAGGCACTGAGGTCTGAGGAGTGCGCCCAGAGGTCTGCAGACCGAGAGTTACGTCAGGAGCCCTCAGGAAAAGTACCTTGGCCGCTGCAGCGATGGTGAAAATAGTAACGCATTTCTCAGCGTCCTTCTGGGGATTGTTGTCCCCTCTCTAGCAGTGATCAGATGGACACTTGCAGACTAGACTCTAGCATAAAATGGAAGGCAGTTTTTGTGAAACTCCGTGTCCCCAAACCACAACACACCTTACATAACTTGTGCCATGGTTTGCTCTCCAGAAAGCTCAACAATTTTTTTCCTTTTCAGAGCGAGTGTGCGTGTG
>NW_028070635.1:0-383 GCF_054177405.1 Leptonychotes weddellii
GGCCACATAGAGTCTCTAAGGGCAGAAATGAAAGCTGAACTGGCAGAATTTAAAAATGCTATCAATGAGAGCCAATCTAATCTAGATAATCTAACAGCTAGGGTAAGTGAGGCAGAAGAACAAATTAGTGACCTGGAAGACAATTTAATAGATAAAAAGGGAAAAGAGGAGACCAGGGAAAAATAACTCAGAATCCATGAAAACAGAATCAGAGAAATAAGTGACACCATTAAGTGTTCCAATGTCAGAATTACTGGAATCCTGGAGGAGGTGGAGAGAGAGAGAGGACTAGAAGATATATTTGAGCAAATCGTAGCTGTGAACTTCCCTAATCAGGGGAATGAAACAAACATTCGTGTCCTAGAGGTAGAGAGGACCCCTCC
>NW_028070636.1:0-383 GCF_054177405.1 Leptonychotes weddellii
CTCAAATTCCATTGTTTCCACTATCTGAAGACTGCTCAATGAGATTATCGTGTTTTCACAAACACAACAGTCACACTGGAAACTTTCTGCCAAACCAGTACCGTTTTAAAAAAATCACAAAAATATATACCACACACACACAAACTATTATAAGCTCAGAAAAAGCATGCATGTCTCAGTTATTAAAAACAATGAGATAAAGAAAAGATAAATTCTGAGTCAGTGATCTTTCCTTTCCAAACAAAGGTAGCAATGATAGTGAAAAGTGGAAATACCCAGCTCCCCACAGGCACACATACATTTGTGCTGGGTTGTTGGCTTGTTGAAAAAGAAGCAGGGTGGGTATTTTTTTAGTCTGTATTAGGAAAACAAGTTAGGTCATG
>NW_028070637.1:0-383 GCF_054177405.1 Leptonychotes weddellii
GCCTGGGTGGCTCAGTTGGTTAAGCGACTGCCTTCGGCTCAGGTCATGATCCTGGAGTCCCGGGATCGAGTCCCGCATCGGGCTCCCTGCTCGGCAGGGAGTCTGCTTCTCCCTCTGACCTTCCTCCCTCTCATGGTCTCTGTCTCTCATTCTCTCTCTCTCAAATAAATAAATAAAATCTTTAAAAAAA
Source organism: Leptonychotes weddellii (assembly GCF_054177405.1). Lineage (NCBI taxonomy): Eukaryota > Metazoa > Chordata > Mammalia > Carnivora > Phocidae > Leptonychotes > Leptonychotes weddellii. The sequence continues at coordinate 191 of NW_028070637.1, forward strand.
AAAAAAAAAGAATTGTTTTAAAAAAAAAGAAGATGACACAATTCCTGTTAATCCTTCTACTTTTCTGACTAATTATTCTCAGTAGCCTATGCTTAATTGCCTTGTTTTCTTTCTGTCACCCCCAATAATGGGCATAGCCCAGAACTAAGTTCTCTACTCTCTTGTCTCTCTGTATTTTGTCACAGAGAATGAC
>NW_028070638.1:0-7821 GCF_054177405.1 Leptonychotes weddellii
GATGCGGGACTCGATCCCGGGACTCCAGGATCATGACCTGAGCCGAAGGCAGTCGCTTAACCAACTGAGCCACCCAGGCACCCCCATCTTTTCCCTTTTTAGATGTTCTTATCACCTAACCAGTAATATTGAACGCTGATGGTTTTGCTTCTTTGACTCTAAATCACCTTGTGAACATTTGGTTGACCTTCTCTTTTCACCATATCATTTCCCGTGGCTTCATCCACTCTGGTAGTGTTTCCCTAATTTTCTACCTTGGGTAGAGATTTAGCCATCTTTAACTCTTTTTATATTTAAATTGTAACCACATCCTGTCTAATCTGTATCATAAATAATCTCTGTGTACTCCTCACTGACTCCATTGGTACAATCATCATTTTCTGGTTTGTTGAAATCGACTTCTAATTGACCCTCTTCCTCTGTCTCTCATTACCTACCTTGCTATGTTATAGTCTAAGACACATATCCGTAGCATGCACCCGATTCTTACAGAGTTTTCTTAAGGTGCCAGCCAATGCCTGGACATACTTGCCATGAAATCTTTTTCAAAGCAAACTCAAATCCTGTTCCCCTAGCAATATGTATTCTTTGTTGATGAAAGTATATCTTGGTCCTTTTGTTTCTATTCCTTTTCTCACAATCTTCCATATTTCCAGGACACACTTCCACTCCCTTCTCTGCTTTGTAAATTCTTCCCATTTTAAAAGGCTTCGTACAAATATCACCTCCTGTAGTTTTCCTTGATTCTTCTTCCAGAATCACTTTTTATCCTCATCTGAGTTTCCACAGACACCTCCATTATGGAAGTCATCATGTTGTACTGGAGGGAATTGTTTATGTACTTTACTGCTTGTAAAAGACTGAAAGTTTCTCATGGATGGATGTGCCTTATTTCCCTATGTCCCCAATGCCAAGGATAGTACCAGAAATTAACCAGCTCCAAATAATTGTTTGAATCACTGTGTTATCATATTCAGAGGCCTAGAAAAACCCACTGGCTTTAAGGGAGAAGGGAGAATGAGGTCTAAGAGTCTTAAAATCTACTGGACTTTATTTTTTTTTCACAGAATTATTACTGTAATCAAGACAGATGTCATTAACAGGGCGTAGAGAGTAGAGCAACAGCCCTTCTGAAGGCTAAGCTACACTTGCACGTGTTGTCCTGTTGATATGTTGTAGGGGAAACAGATTTGTTGAGCAGCTAGCCGGACCAGACAGATGAGGGTAGAGGTGAGAGCAGTATATGAGTATTAGCAAGAGGATGGTCTTTAAGAGTCTAGTAATAAACAGAGCTTACTGAGGTTTGGGACATACAGACTGCCCTTAGCTACACACTGGACAAGATCAGTCCTCTTTGTACTCACATATCTCCTTTCTCTGTACTGTCTTCACTCTTATTTCTTCCTTATTCTTCCTTTTTTGTTCACATTCTTCTTCTAGATTAAAAAAGAAATGTGTATGGGGTGGGAGGGGAATACAATTAAGAACACAATAAGAAAGAATTTCTTGGAATTTACACATGCTTGTATGCAGATGCATGTTTATTCTATAGCAGAGAAAGTGGTGCTAGGTATACTACCAAGTAAATTCCAAGATCTCAGTGGTTGAACATAATGGAGGTCTACTTCTTGCCCACATAAATCCCAGTTGGCAGTTTGTGTGTCAGGGTGAGGGTGGGGTGGGTGTGTAGTGGGTATATGGGAGAGTAAATGTGTGGAGTATGTGTAGATGAGGGGATTTCTGCTCCAGACAGTCATTCAGGAATCCAAGCTGATAGAGACTCAACATTCTCAGCGTAGAACTCAATTAAGTAGACATCTCTAACTCTAACGGTGTCTATAAAAAGAACTCTAGGATGTGCCAAGGAGAAAAGGGAATTGAGTCATTGAACAAGTAGCCAATCTCTGCCACACTAAATGCAAGTAATGCTACCTAGAGTTAGCAAGAAGAAAGTTTTAGCTATTATATTTATATTCAGATGCACATATACATATGTGTGTGTATTCACATAAAAAGCCACAAAACAAATTCTGTGAGAATATTTTGTAAAAGCATAACAATAACTAATCCCATACTTTTCACATTTCTCCATATGACTTCAATACACTGTGCTTCAGTAAATTCATTTTATAGTTTGGAGGCAGTGACTAGAATATTACATGTATATCTTTTTGCTCATTTTTCTAAAAACAGAGCAATGAGAACTTTAAATCACAGTGGCCTAAGCATTCAAAAGTAGAGATTTGTGGATGGAAGTTATTTATGTGTCATATAAATAATCTTATTTCTGTTTTGAGACAACTGGATGCAGCATAAAAAAACAATACAAACATTCTATTGAGTGAACATAGGGAATCTTATTGTGGGGACATGCTAGAGAATTGAAGAGTCAATAACAGATTTGCTTGACGTTTGCATAGTTTGAGCTATATTTTCTACAATAATGAGACTTATTTTACAGAAAAATTAAGTCAAATTTTGAAATAAAAAATACTTATGCCTAATAATGAATCATATGTCAGATTAATCCATTTCTGTCTACTACAAAGCATTTTTTTTTTTTTGAGAGAGAGAGAGAAAGAGAGTGAGCAGGGGAGGGACAGAGGGAGAGAGAGAGAGAAGAGAATCTCAAACAGGTTCCATGCTCAGTGCAGAGCCTGATGTGGGGCTTGATCTCAGTACCCTGAGATTATGACCCCAGCCAAAATCAAGAGTCAGACACTTAACCAACTGAGCCACCTTGGCACTCCTACAAAGCATTTTCAGATGCACCATGTTCGTAATTACTAAGCCTCAGCCCTGGGCAGTTAACAAACTCTAGTTAGAGCCAGAATCCAAGTTTTGCAGTTGATAAAACACAGGCCCCAAATTATTTTTCTTAGGGTTAAGAAATAACACTAATAAATAAAACCTTCATTTTTTGGTTTTGTTTTGTTCAGTATGGTGCCAGGACTAATTTCATTGTAAGCTACTTCCCCACATCTCACACTTACTTAACCATGGTTTTATAGGATTTCAGGTTCATTTATTTCACCTCTGTGACAGATCAGCAGTGTGATTCAGGCCTCATGTCACTGGGCCAGTGTCCTGTGCACTCCAGTACTGAATGAAAGATGCTCTCCCTTGAAGTGGTCTGCTTCATGCCTTTACTGTTTATGATTCTCTCTATGTTCAATATGTCAAATTCAAGTTAAATTGTGCCCCAAGTAAAACGGTAATTGCATTTGATGCCTGGAGGGGTGAACATCAATTAGTTACAAGTGTTCAAAGGCTCCCGACTGGCAGGTTACATTATTCTTGTATGATGATTTCCAATTGCTTTGAAGGCATTTTTAATAATGTCAGCAGGTAGCAAAACTTTTAAATAATTTTGCCACTTATTTTTGCCACCATTCCATTAAAACCTTAGATTTATCTACCTTGTCTGACAAAGCTTGATACTGGCCTCTCTGGATTCAAAATTTGATTTCTTTCTTATTCCTCTCCCCCCCTTTTTTTTTCACTGAAATTAAAAACATAACTATGTAGAGGAAAGAACTTTAATCACTTACAAGGAAGGGCTCAAAAAGTCAAAGTGATTTACAGCAGGTTCTCAAATTTTCATGTACATACAAATCACCTGAGGATTTTGTGAAAATACGTGTTATGATTTAGTAGGTCTGGGGATCATCAAGGAGTCTACATTTCTAATTAAATCACAGATAATGCTGATATTGCAGGTCTGTGGATCAATATTTCAGTGGCAAGGAATAATATTTCAGTAGTACACAAAGCTAAAGGTTAGCCACAAGGCTAACACGTAGCCACAAATTTAGGTCTCTCATTTTCTGATTAGTAAAATAAAGTCTAATATATTATTTTTAAAAATATATGTTTTAGATGTCTTTGGGTCCACTAGAAGCTACTCATAATTGCTGAACCTTAACACCTGGTAATGAAAAAATTCTAGTAGGAAGAGCCAGCGGTCCCAGGAATCTGGCCCGAGGAGACTTGCTCCTAAATTCTGGAGAACAAATGGAGGAAATAAGAAATTTGGCATCATAATTTTCTTTGTAGTTGTCTGATTGTAGAGCCACAAAAAAACAGGTCTAGCTGAATGTCCCTAGAATTTAGCAGAATGTATGGCACTTACTTATTCTCAGTAAATGTTGAATGAATAAAATCGTGCAATAATCTCTAATTGTTAAGAGTTGTTGATAACTGATGGCCTATATAAGTTTGAGAGGTTAATTTTCCTGTTAAACATATTCTCCCCTATATAACTGTATTAAATAAAAGATGTTCTCTTCCTTCAATAAAATGAGTGGGTTTGTTGAAAGGCCCTCCCTGTACAAACTCATTAGTAATGATGTCTGTTCAGGAAATAATGCAAGAAAGAAATCACCAAATGGAAGGTAGAGAGGATAGCTCAATTAGTGATAAGAAATTAACAAATAGAAGAAAGCACAGTAGGGAATGAGACAATAAGAAGAAATTCCAGCTAATTAAAAAATAGGTAAAAAGCATTGTGTCTGGCATCTATTACATACAGAATGCATTAAAGAGTAAATGAATGAACAGTTATTATCCTTCTCCAAAAAAAGTTGAACCCATGTTTATAGAGAAAAACTAATTTGTTCTATAATAGAAAAGGCAAAAAATTTTAACCTTAGGAATAATATATAGTGTAGTGTTTGTTGTCTCAGTGCTGAAAATTAGATAGACAGCCACACGTAGTATAAAAGAAAAATTTTTTGCTCACAGCTGCATTTGTTTAGGGCTTCAGTCAAAACTAGATGTGTGTTTCATCATAACAAGTTCAAATCAACTGAAGCTGATAAAGGACAATGAACTTTGAGAGACTCTAGAATTCTAGACACTTACTAAACCCAAATGAAGACTTTCCTGAACAATGAACAATGGAACCTATTTTAATTAACTGTGTTTAAACAGATAAACCCATTGGAGTCATGACTGGAATGCAAATTTTCACTCCTTAATTGGCACAACCACCATGAACTCTCTCCTTCTAACACTTCAAAGCCCCTGAAATTTCCCTTTATCCAGGAAGTTAATAAACTCTTGCTGTAGACTGCAGGTTTGCTCCCACCGCAAATTCATATGTCGAAATCCTAACCTTCAACATGATGGTTTTAGGAGGTGCGACCTTTGATAGGTGGTTAGGTCATGAGAATGGAACCCTTATGAATGGGATTAGTTCCCTTATAAGAGACCACTGGAGCGGTCTCCTCATCCCTTCTACCAGGTGAGGACATAGGGAGAAGCGAGCAATCTGGAAGCAGAAGAGAGCTCTCACCACAACTTATCTATGGGGGCACTCTGATCTTGGACTCCTTAGCTTCTGACACTGTGAGGAGCAAATTTCTGTTGTATGTAAGCTATCCAGTTCATGATCTTCTGTGATAGCAGACTAAGACACTAGCTACTTTTAAAACTCTGGAGATCTTTGTTTTATTTTTAACCAGTCTCTGAATTGGCCAATTTCCAGGAGGTTGTACATTTGTGAAGGAAGAAAACCTATTTAAAGCATCATTGAAGCTGGCAGTAGTCACATAGTCCTGTACGACCCCTGACACAAGATGAATGATGCCATTAGGACAAATCTAGGAGAGATTTTAATGATTGGAAAGATGCGGACTCAACTTGAATGATAGGAATGCATGGTAGATACTTCCCTCTCTCCTTCCAGTTTAACTATGGTACTCTGGTAGAAAAAGAACATGGGACATAAATAGCAAATGATATTCATAGTGCCAGATAATGTGACTACATATTTTGGGTAAGATGGGATTTGTCTCAACTATGTTATGTCTATCTATATCTATATAAATATATATGCTTCCAGATAAAACTGAGACATCATACACAGTGAGAGATGTTGGATATTTTCATTCATTCAACAAACACTTATTGAATGCCTAATACGTACCAGGCAGCATTCTATATTCTCAGGAAATAGCAGTGAACAAAAGTGAAAATCCCTACATTCTTAATGTGTGTGTGTAAATAGACATTTATAAAAATAACTAAATTATATTGTATAAAACAGTATAATACATTAAATAGAGTCTGGAGAAAATTTAATCAGAAAAGGGGGATGACAAGTGCTGGGAATGTGGGTTGGAGAGAATTGCAATTACAAATCGGGCAGTTGAAGAAGGTCTGGTTGAGAAGGTGGTGTTTGAACAAAGACTAAAGAAGGTGAGGGGATGAGCCATGTGCAAACCTGAGATCAGAGAGCCCGAGTAGATGAAACTACAGGGACTTAGGAGGGTGCCCCTGGTATTGTGGAAAGGGCAGTGTGGCTGTAGCAGAGTGAGCTACAGGGGAACAAATCGGGGATGGGTTTAGAGAGGTAAGGTTGGAGGGTGAGGAGCAGATCGTGAAGAAAAATGAATCGGGGGGGGCAGTTGGACAGTGCTCTGTGTGTGTGTATGTTTGTGCGTGTGTTAAGGCGGTGCACTTATAAATTAGGTGGTGATTATATGTAATTAAAAAGCTTTGACCTTACATTTGAGTAAAATGGGAAGTTTGGGAAGGGTTTTAAGCAGAAGGAAAAACATGACCTCATGTCTTGATGATACATACCACAGAATCCATCTGGCCATTGTGTTAGGAATAAATTGAAATAGACTGATGTGAAAACAGAGGCCAGTTAGGGTACTATTAAAATATCTGGGCGAGAGAAAACTGTGATTTCACTAAGGGGATAGTGGAGGTGGTGAGATGCAGTCGGATTCTGGATATATTTTGAAGTCAGTAATGGAAATATTTGCTGATGGATCTAATGTGGGATATGAAAAAAAAAATGAGAGAAGTTAATTATAACTCCAAGATTTGGGGGCTTAGCAAATGGAAGGTCCAGAACTGAGATATAAATATATAATATAAATATATAATATTTAAAGCCAGAAGACTAGATAAGCTAATCTTGATATAAAAGAAGAGGCTCAAACACTGAGTCTTATGATGCTTCAATATCAAGAAGTTGAGGACATATGAGCAGGAACCAGTAGAGGAATCTGAGACGGACCAGCTAGTAAGGTAGAAGAATGAATAATTAATTCTCAGAAAGTAATTCTCAGAGATAAATTACTTCCAGTCATACACAGGAGAAACCTTTAGTAATTCAAAAGTGAAAATAAGTGAGAAGAAAGAAAGAAATGTTTTCAGAACTCTATGTATCAATATACAGAATATGGGAGGGTTACCTAGAAATGTGAAGGGATATCATTATCATTATTATTAACAATGTAATGACAAAACAGGTAGCATTTAAGTGTTACACATTTTATTTAATCTTCACAAAAGTGATAATATTATTATTCACTTTTTTATGGAAAATGAAGAGGAGAAAGGTAAGTAACATTATCAAGGTCATTCAGTTACAAAAGAACAGAAGAGATGGGAGTTACAACTGGAATTCAGACATCACATGGAATACAAGGATATAACTTGGAATTTAGAACATGCATTTTAATGAATTTAAAATTGTTAGGATAGCATACATTCAGCAGAGTGTGTTACATATAAATACAGTACAAAGAATTGTTATAAAGCAAATATTAGTATAATTAACCACCAAGGGCATGAAATTGAATATTGTCAGAACTCTAGAAACTTTTTTTTTTATTCTTATGTTAATCCCCATACATTACATCATTAGTTTTAGATAAAGTGTTCCATGATTCATTGTTTGTGCATAACACCCAGTGCTCCATGCAGAATGTGCCCTCCTCAATACCCACCACCAGGCTAACCCATCCTCCCACCCCCCTCCCCTCTAGAACCCTGTTTGTTTTTCAGAGTCCATCGTCTCTC
>NW_028070639.1:0-383 GCF_054177405.1 Leptonychotes weddellii
TAACGACTGAGCCACCCAGGCGCCCCAAACTATTTTTAACATGACATCAACATGTATAAAGGTACAGAGCAGAATCCAAATCCAAATCCAGTTATAATACAAAAGTGATTTTTAGGGGCGCCTGGGTGGCTCAGTCGTTGGGCGTCTGCCTTCGGCTCAGGTCATGATCCCAGGGTCCTGGGATCGAGTCCCACATCGGGCTCCTTGCTCAGCGGGGAGCCTGCTTCTCCCTCTGCCGCTCCCTGCCACTCTGCCTACTTGTGATTCCTCTCTCTCTCTCTCTCTGTGTCAAATAAATAAATAAAATCTTTAAAAAAAAAAGTGATTTTTATTAGACTTTTAATGCAGTATATAATGTACTAACTTTTATTCTATATTTATTG
>NW_028070640.1:0-383 GCF_054177405.1 Leptonychotes weddellii
CTGGGTGGCTCAGTTGGTTAAGCGACTGCCTTCGGCTCAGGTCATGATCCTGGAGTCCCGGGATCGAGTCCCGCATCGGGCTCCCTGCTCAGCAGGGAGTCTGCTTCTCCCTCTGACCTTCCTCCTTCTCATGCTCTCTGTCTCTCATTCTCTCTCTCTCAAATAAATAAATAAAATCTTTAAAAAAAAAAAAAAAAAACATGCTGAGAGGGACCCACAGGCTCACCAAGCAGCCAAAAGGAGTTTTTGTTGCACATAAAGAGTTAAGACCCACCTGCTGTGGTGTCTCCACCCAAACCCCCCACCCCCACCCCCACCGAACAGTTCAGATTCTCCTCCCAGTCTCTAACTGGTTACTTGTTTCATATTGTTGTGCTCGAGTT
>NW_028070641.1:0-383 GCF_054177405.1 Leptonychotes weddellii
TCGGCAGGGGGTCTGCTTCTCCCTCTGCCCTCTTCCCTCTTCCCTCTCGTGCTCTCTGTCTCTCATTCTCTCTCTCTCAAATAAATAAAATCTTTAAAAAAAACAAACAAACAAAAAAAGGAAATTAATACTCACCTCCTCTCAAGTGTGTGTGTGTGTGTATCTGTGTGTTGTGTGTAGAGAGAGAGGGTACGCTAAAACAAATTTGGGAAAATGTCAAAAATTGGTGATTTGGAGTTAAGATGTATGAGAGTTCCTTTTTTTTTTGTTACAAATTTCCTGTAAGGAAATTAATTCAAACTAAAAAGTTTTATATTTTAAGTGAAAGAAAATGCTTATACCTGAGACTATTCATTGCCTGCCCAGGCTTTTCAATTCCTTGT
>NW_028070642.1:0-383 GCF_054177405.1 Leptonychotes weddellii
ACTGACTTATTTTGCTTCGCATAATATTCTCTAGCTCCATCCATAGGATTTCAGTCATCTGTGGAATTTAAGAAGCAAACCAAATGAACAAATGGTAAAAACAGAGAGAGAGAGAGAGAGAGAGAGAGAGAGACAAATCAAGAAACACACTCTTATTTTTTTTATTGTTATTATGTTATGTTGATCACCATACCAAACACACTCTTAATTATAGAGAATACATTGATGGCTACCAGAGGAGAGGGAAGGTGATGGGGATTAAGGAGCGCACTTGTGATGAGCACTGGGTGTTTTATGGAGGTGTCGAATCACTATATTGTTCACCTGAAACTAATATTACCATGTTTTTAACTAACTCGTATTTAAATAAAAACTTTACAAAA
>NW_028070643.1:0-383 GCF_054177405.1 Leptonychotes weddellii
CGCATGCCCATCGCTGCTACAGCACTGAGCCCCCCTACACACGGAAAGCCCTGAGACAGCCCGTGGGGCCCCTCTGGAACCCTAGTCTCTAGGAAACAGACAAGTCCTGTGGCTCCTGGCCTGGAAGAGGGGAAGGACCTCGCTTCCCTCCAGCCTCCTCACCAGCTCGCCCCCTCCCCTGGGACCAGAGCACCGGTGCCCATGCCTTTGCTGGAGGAGGCTCTGGAGACATGGATTTTCGGAGGATGAAGGACGGGGGAGGCAGTGGCTCGGGGTGTCTGTGGGCTTCCCCTGAGCAGGGATCAGGGAGGAAGCAGCAGGTGTGTAACCCGTCAGACCCCAACACCAACCCCACAGCTCAGCAGCCTGCCCCCTCCTAGCCT
>NW_028070644.1:0-383 GCF_054177405.1 Leptonychotes weddellii
ATGTGTTGAGTATCTAAAATGCCAATAATTTTTAAAATGCAGTTGCTGTATTAAGTTGTTTTGTGTTATATTTCAGAAGTATTAAAATGTTAAAAGATTTTATTATGGAGGATACACATAAATCTGTATCATAGATAATTCAAGGTAGGAATAGAAAATTCAAGTTCCTTATCTATAGTCACATAGAAGTTAAAAGCTGAATTACAGTAAACTAAAAAGAAGAGTTAATTTTAAATATAATACTTCTAAGAGAAATGCCCTGATGTTCTTTTAAAAATCACAGAATCTACTTTTTGATATGTAACTGATTTAAAAGGTTAATAAGTTTGCAGTGATTTATATAATAATATGTTATAATAAAAAAAATACTGCTTTTTGAAGCT
>NW_028070645.1:0-383 GCF_054177405.1 Leptonychotes weddellii
GGCGCCTGGGTGGCTCAGTTGGTTAAGCGACTGCCTTCGGCTCAGGTCATGATCCTGGAGTCCCTGGATCGAGTCCCGCATCGGGCTCCCTGCTCGGCAGGGAGTCTGCTTCTCCCTCTGACCCTCCCCCCTCTCATGTGCTCTCTCTCATTCTCTCTCTCTCAAATAAATAAATAAAATCTTTAAAAAAAAAAAGAAAGAAATATCTATCTTGTTCAACACACCCACCAAGACACTCAGTGCCTGAGACACTATGCTCAATTAGTTATGGAATGAATGAATGTTGACCTATGTATCTTCCTCCACTAGACTGAGAACCCCTTAGAATAGGAATGACTTTTAGCTCTATATTCCTAAGTGCCCAGCACATAGTAAGCACTTGA
>NW_028070646.1:0-383 GCF_054177405.1 Leptonychotes weddellii
AAATATTTTAAACATATAGGCAATCCTGATTGAAGCCCTTTAATAAGATAGAACCTTAATAAGGAATTATAATAATATCAGTAACACTATAGAAATAATTTACCCTATAAGTATTACAATTTTATTTAACTAAATGTCATAATTCTATTGATTTTTTATTACAATCTTTTATGATTACAAAGTACTCAATGAAAATATTGAGTTGATAGAGAGGTAAAAATAGCTGATGCCAAAGCGACTTTAACCTATCTTCTTTTTGTTTTGGAAGTTATTTTATTATTTATATACATGGAGGTATTATGAATACTTTAGCAAAATCACTTTTGTTAACTGCCGGTTTAGCATTTGGTTTTAGTGCCAATGCTGCAGATCAATTAAACAAT
>NW_028070647.1:0-383 GCF_054177405.1 Leptonychotes weddellii
AGAGCTACAGAGGCATCCAATCCTATGCTTTCTATCCTCAGGGGCCTAGGAACAGATATTGGCCAAATTTCAAATGGCTGAACCCAGGAATTCCTATAGCAACTTCATGATGTCAGGGTTTTTTGGGTTTTTGATTTTTTGGTTTTTTTGTAAGTACTCTTGGCCAATATCAAGGGTTTTCCAGGGACTCCAAGAAGTCCGGCTGAAAAGAAAGAAATCAACAAAATATTTCAAGTATTTTCATTCCATCCAAATAAATCCTTTTTAAGCAATACAAATTTGATAGAAAGCTTCCCTAGTGAGCATGGTGGGCATGAAGTTCAGCTTTGATACATAAGAATTGGGGGTCTGTTGGGGACTTTTCCCTCCCTCCCTTCCTTCCT
>NW_028070648.1:0-383 GCF_054177405.1 Leptonychotes weddellii
GCGCCTGGGTGGCTCAGTTGGTTAAGCGACTGCCTTCGGCTCAGGTCATGATCCTGGAGTCCCTGGATCGAGTCCCGCATCGGGCTCCCTGCTCGGCAGGGAGTCTGCTTCTCCCTCTGACCCTCCCCCCTCTCATGTGCTCTCTCTCATTCTCTCTCTCTCAAATAAATAAATAAAATCTTTAAAAAAAAAAAAGAAAGAAATATCTATCTTGTTCAACACACCCACCAAGACACTCAGTGCCTGAGACACTATGCTCAATTAGTTATGGAATGAATGAATGTTGACCTATGTATCTTCCTCCACTAGACTGAGAACCCCTTAGAATAGGAATGACTTTTAGCTCTATATTCCTAAGTGCCCAGCACATAGTAAGCACTTGA
>NW_028070649.1:0-7821 GCF_054177405.1 Leptonychotes weddellii
TTGTCGAGATGATTTTTTCCATCTTGTCATTTTGTCCAGAGGAGAATAGATGAATGAGAGAACAAAATGCTAACAGGGTAACAATGTCCCCAGAAAATATTCTCTAAACAAATCAGAAAAGACCTGAAACTGGGGGAAAAGAGAGGGAAAGAAAGAAAAAAGAAAAAGAAAAAGATAAAAACAAACAAAAACAGAACAATACAAAAAAAAAACAGAATATGATCAAATATGATCAGGCTGGTGCATAGATCAGTGCCACACACTAGATTTTGGGTGTATTTTGGTCTGTTAGAAGAAACTGCCTCCCAAAATTTTAAAGAAAGAAAAACTTATATATGTACAGAAATAAGAGTTAATACAATGAAGGGATGGAATATGACTGTAAAGATGAAAAGTATAAAAAATTTTTTAAAAGGAATTGATAAGAAGTTGTTTGAAAAAAGAAAGAAGAAGATTTAAAAAAAAGGGAGATAATGTGATCAGGCAGGAGACTAGAACAAAGCCATACACTAGAGATTTAGGGTATATTTTGATCTATTAGAAGAAACTATATCTCAAAATTTTAAAGAGAGAACAACTTATATATATACGCCAAAAATAAGGGTAACTACTATGAAGGGATAGAATATGACTCTAAAAATGGAAAATAAAAATATTTTTAAAAAAGGGATTGATAAGATATTGGTTGAAAAAGGGAAAAAGAAAAACTAAAAAAAAAAAAACAGTTAAAAAAATTAACTTCAAAAGACTAAAGAATCATGGTAAAAAAGCCATGAATTCTAGTGCAGTATTCCCCTAGTGCTGGAGTTCTGCCATTCTCATTGATTGGTAAACTTGGTCTTGACTGGCTGTTCTCTCTGATCTTTTGGGGGATGGGCCTGTTGCCATGGTTCCCAGATGTGGCAACCCATGGTTGCCAGTCTGGGCTAAGTAATCTGCTCAGGTTTGCTCTCGGGAGCTTTTGTTCCCTGCAAGCTCTCTGCACAGCTTTGGAGGATGAGAGTGAAATGGCGACTTCCCAATCTCTGCCCTGGAGGAGCCAAGAACTAGGGGCCCCACTCTTCAGTGCACCCCCAGAGAAAAGCAATCACTCCCGTCTCCCCGGTCTCCGGCCGCACTCCATGCTCACCCGGCCTGTGATGTAGCTTTTCTATCTCTGGCAGCCAACCTGGTGTGGAGTCTCCAAACCCAGCAGATCCCTGCAGTGCGCTCCCGTGCAGCTCCTCCAGGGGGAGGAAGGGGAGTCTCCCCGGATCTGCTGCTTATTGGGTCCCTGCTGGAAGAGTAATGGCCCAACTGTGCCACGAATCATAGTTTATGACAACCCCAAGCTGACAGCCTGTGCCTTGGCTCTGTCTCTGCAGCTGGCTTCCCTGCTCCGATACCTGGGAGCTCTGCCACACTTAGGCACCCCTGGTCTTTCTGTGACCCCAAGGGTCCTGAGACCACACTGTCCCACGAGGGTTCCACCCCCAGCTTAGCCACTGGAGTGATGTCCCTCAGGGAAGCAGACTTCTAAAAGTTCCGATTTTGTGCTCTGCTGCTCTATCACTTGCCAGAAGCGGCCGATGGAGGCCCCCTCCCCTGCCATCTATCTTCCTGAATATTGCCTCGGATTCACTTCTCTGCATGTCCTACCTTCCAGAAAGTGGTCACTTTTCTGTTCAGAGAGTTGTTGCTATTCTTTTCTTCGATCTCCTGTTGAGTTTGTAGGTGTTCAGAATGGTTTGATTCCTATCCAGCTGAATTCCTGAGACCAGACGAAATCCAGGTCTCCTACTCCTCCACCATCTTGCTCCACCCCCCCTCCTTTTCTGTGCCTTCTTATAGAAAAATGTCAAGAATTTTTGTTCCAATGTATTAGATGTCGGTTATAGATTATTTTTCCCCCCACGTAAGCTGTTACCGTAGAGATCAGAACATTCATTCTTGACTTATTAAAGATTAATATAAATTAGTACTTTTATAACATCCTAGATAATGAAAGATCTGAATATTTTAAATCCATTTACCCTTTTGTGCTATTGGTTTCATGTAATTTATTTCACCTACATGCCTTAGTTTGGCTTCTACCTACTCCCCCCACCCCCCAAACAGATCCTGGAATAAGAATTAACTTTCAGAGTTATTTGGAAATTGATCCCAAAAGGAAAGTGATCAAGTGGGGAAGGGAGAAAAGTCAACAAAGTCTATCTTAATGATCAGCTCACAGTTTGGAGGCTTAAATGTGTTCAGGGCTGTACTGGATTGAATGGTTTAACCATTCATGCTGCTTCAACTGTTTATTACATTCTCAATGTCAGTTAGTGTATTTTTCTGTACCAAAGTGTGCATTTGATTTTTTTTATTAATTCCAGTTTTCTGGTAAAATTCAGATGACGAGATGAATTTTACCAGAGAACTGTAGCTTGTTAAACTGTTATGCTCCAGGCTGTTTCTACCTCCAATATTGGCACTGTGTGTGGATCTGTTTCTGTTGTTCATTTTTCCTCTTTACTTTCATTCATTTGGTCCTACCATTGTGTGAAGCTCTGGGTTATGCTATCTTCCTCCAGAGAGGATTTGTTTTTCTTCTGAGAAGCAGTTAGAATAAACACTGATCTCCTTCATTCAGTCAAGATTTTTGGTCTGTGTCAGAACCACTGTAGACTCTCTGCTTTGATTCCTAAGGTGTAGCTTATCATAGGGCTTGACTGGAATTCTGGGCTATTTTCCTTTTTAATGGGCCTTGAGTTTCAGTTTTTCTTCCCTCTTCATCTGATTATTGAAAATGTTGAAAAGTCTGCTGAAATTTCTAAACTGAAGGTTTCTGCCTGTCTTTCCAATTTCTCATTTGAAGCAGTTTAGGAATCAGAAAGTGTCAGAAGGAGAAGAGAAGCAGAGAATACTGTAGGGCTCACTTTAAAACCTTTCTCTTTTCACTGGAAGCTTGGACCCTTAAAGCTTTGTTGTATAAAACTGTTTGCTTACTCTTAAAATACCTATTTGCTTGTTTGTGTTTATCCAGTTTCTATCTGTTTGTTTTTGATGGGATTATTGGTTTAAAGCAAGCCATTCTCTCACAGCCAGAAGCCAGATTATTCTGTTAAGGTGGAAATTCTAATTTTTTGTGTGGTCTTAGTGAATAACACCAGCAGTACATGTTGCGAATCTCTGGAGATTTTGTTTCCCCGTAATTGGTAATACCCTAAGTGTAGATGCCATATTTTTTATGAAGGTGGAAATAATAAGGAGGAAAACATGTATAAGCCTCAGCAACTTATGAGTGTAAAATCCACCTTTTTTTTACCTTCCCCCAAATTACTAAAGTGCCCCAGGTGATGATCTCTTTTAATCAATTAATTAACAATTTAATTATTTCAATTAAAGCTAAAGTTTTAAAATGTATATTAACTGTTTGTTCCTCTGTGCTCAGAGCTATTCTAGGCACTAAGAGCTGTAAATGGGGAAGGTAGCAGTGAGCAAAAAAGTAGGTATATGATAAATAGTCCCTATTACCAGTGAGTTTATAACCAAGTTGGTCAGAAAAGACTAACAAGTATAAGAAATCAGTGAACAAAGAAATGTGAATTACATCACATAGATAATAAGTGTAAAGGAATAATAATATAAAAAAGATTCACAGAGACAGTATCTAATGAGTTGTTAGGGCCATTACTGTGATAAAGTTATTTGGTTATTTGCAACCAAAATTTCTACTAAGATTAGTTAGTCTCATATATTTTATGATATCCTCAGAGGAAAAGAACTAATTTATGCAACATGTTTATTCTTATAATCCATCATAATCACAATTACAAGTCCCAGAAAGAGAAACCATACATGCATGTCCACACAGAGAATATTCTAGTCAATGAAAAAGCTCTAGGAACAAATTCTCTTTTTATGAGGTTACCATTCTCAAGTAAAGAACAGATTAGGAGCATTTACTAATAGAATTATTTGTATTTTTATGCAAATACTATGTGAAATTAGTTTGTTCCTGACACTTTTCACAAGGAAACTGGACAATTTCTTGTGCTGGCATTCTGTTTTGTTGTTTTGGACAAAAATATCAAATGACTCAATTGTCTTAAGTCATTTTTAAGATTACACACTTTATTTTCATATTTACTTATGATTTTACTCCAAAGAAAACTAGCAATAATAGTACATCAATGATATGCTTTAAAAAAAAATAATAACAGTAAGAAATGGACTTTAAATAGTAGATGCTTTGTAAAAAGCATCAGGTATTTTTATGATACAGCCATTATTTTTAATTCTGAAGCATAACTAGGTAGGATTATAAATATCAGTTATAAATGAATGCACTGACACAGCATTATGCTAAGTGCTATAGCAAAAACAGAGATGGAATCTATCTATATGTGAATATATGTATGTATAAGCACACATATAGTACAAAAAATACCACAGTGCTTTAAAAACCATAATAAAATATATGGAGTACTGTTTTAAAGTCTAGTACATACCAGTAAAAACCATAATGGGAGAAAAAAAAACTTTGATAGTAGCAACAAAATAGCTGAAGTACTAAAGACAAGCTTAACAAGTAATAGACACCATCTATAAGAAGAAAAGTTTAAAATAGTGAATGACACAAAAAGAAGATTTTCATTTAAACAAATGGAAAGTTTTGCCATATTCTTGAATAGAAAAAACCAACAACATAATGAAGTCAAAGCTCCCAATATTAATCTTATCAATTGGTTGGCCAAATATACACAAAAATTCTAGGAAAAAACATAATAAATTGGACTGCCTTTGTAATTTATTAAACCACATTGTAAAGCTAACTACATGAAAACAGAGTGGTATGTGCTTATAACTAGATAAAATAGGATAGAAAATCCATCTAAATCCAAAGGCATTCTTTTCATTTGATAAAGAGAGCACTTCAATTTAAGTAAAAAAATATGAGTTACTAAGTGAATTAAACTGAGTCAAAAGTAAGCCATTTTGAAGAAAAAGTACATAAATTTGGATTTCTGCCTCACACACAATAAATTCCAGATAGATCAAAGAATTATAAATGGAAAATTAATCATAAAGTAGTAGTGGGAAAAAACTCAAGCACACAAAATTCTTTTATCACCTCAGAATGGTGAAGGCCTCTTAACCATTGCACACAATTCTAGAAGCCTTGAAATAACATGTTGGTAAATTCAACTATATAAAATATAGTATTTCTGCTTGAAGAAAAAATAAACAAAATCAAAAGGCAAGTGACAAATGGGAAAAAATTTCAACTTATATCACAAATTATTAGTTTTCTTAATGTAGAAACATTTCTACCAATTAATAAGAAAATATTCCAAAACAGCTGCAAACTTGCAAAGCACATGAAAAAGCAGATTACTGAAAATGAAATACAAATATTTGACTCTTAAACATATCAAAAGACACTCGATCTCATTTATAATAAAGAAAATATAAAATTATAATTTTGCAAGATATACTTTTCACTTATACATATTGGTAAATATTATAAAATATGATAACACAGAGGCACTTTCATACTTCTTGCTAGAAGTATAAGTTGGTACAACGATATGGAAGACAAATTAGTACCAGGTGGAAAAAAGTTTCAAAAATGGTGATTATCCTTTGCTCTGCTATTGAGAATTTATCCTACATATGTATCCATACATGTTTAAAATAATTTATGCTTATTTACACATTGAATTACCTTTTGATATTGCAAAAATTTGAAAGAAACTTACTTTGATCACTAAAGGAATGGTTAAGATTATTCTGTCACTTTATTTAATAAAGCATGTTATCAAAAAGAATTAGAACTTCATGTATCTTGAGATCAAAGATGTCTCAGATATATTTTTAAAAGAATAAAGAAGATGGGATTTGTGTTTGGGAAAACTACCTGTTTAGTGCTGAATTGTGATCCCCCAAATTCATATGTTGAAGTTCTAAACTCCTGTACCTCAGAATGTGACTATATTTGGAGATAAGGCCTTTAAAAAGGTAATTAAAGTAAAATGAAGTCCTATGGGGGGCCCTAATCCAATATGGCTGCTAACGTTATAAGACAAAATTAGGTCATAAACAGAAAAGGTTGGAGCAAGATGGCGGAGGAGTAGGAGACCTGGATTTCTTCTGGTCTCAGGAATTCAGCTGGATAGGGATCAAACCATTCTGAACACCTACAAACTCAACAGGAGATTGAAGAAAAGAATAGCAACAACTCTCTGAACAGAAAAACGACCACTTTCTGGAAGGTAGGACGTGCGGAGAAGTGAATCCGAGGCAATATTCGGGAGGATAGACGGCGGGGGAGGGGGCCTCCATTGGCCACTTCTGGCAAGTGATAGAGCTGCGGAGCACAAAATCGGAACTTTTAGAAGTCAGCTCCGCTGAGAGACATCGCTCCAGTGGCTAAGCTGGGGGTGGAACCCTCGTGGGACAGTGTGGTCTCAGGACCCTCAGGATCACAGAAAGACCAGGGGTGCCTGAGTGTGGCAGAGCTCCCAGGTATCGGAGCAGGGAAGCCGGCTGCAGAGACGGAGCCAAGGCGCGGGCTCTCAGCTCAGGGTTGCCATAAATCGTGATCCGCAGCACAGTCGGGCCACTGCTCTTCCAGCAGGGACCCAACAAGCAGCAGATCCAGGGAGACTCCCCTTCCTCCCCCGGGAGGAGCAGCGCGGGAGTGCACCACACAGATCTGCTGGATTGGGAGAATCCACATGGGGTCGGGGGCCAGAGATAGAAACGCTATGTCACAGGCTGGGTAAGCATGGAGAGCAGCCAGAGACTGAGAGATGGGAAAGATTGACTGCTTTTCTCTGGGAGCTCACTGAGGAGCAGGGCCCTGAGTTCTTGACTCCTCTGGGGCGGAGATTGGGAGGCCGCCATTTTCACGGTCGTCCTCCAAAGCTGTGCGGAAAGCTTGCAGGGAACAAAAGCTCCTGAGAGCAAACCCGAGCAGATTACTTAGCCCGGACCTGGCAAGGGCAGGGCAATTCGGCAAAGACATTTGGGAACTACGGCAACAGGCCCCTCCCCCAGAAGATCAGCAAGAACAGCCAGTCAAGACCAAGTTTATCGATCAATGAGAACGGCAGAACTCCAGCACTAGAGGAATAATGCACATAGAATCCATGGCTTTCTTACCATGATTCTTTAGTCTTTCAAAGTTAATTTTTTTAACTGTTTTATTTTTCTTTTTCCCTTTTTCAACCAACATCTTATCAATCCCTTTTTTAAGAAAACATTTTTATTTTTCATTTTTAGAGTCATATTCTATCCCTTCATAGTAGTTACCCATATTTTTGGCATATATATATAAGTTGTTCTCTCTTTAAAATTTTGAGATAGTTTCTTGTAAAAGATCAAAATATACCCTAAATCTCTAGTGAATGGTTTTGTTCTACTCTCCTGCCTGATCACATTCTCTCAATTTTTTATAATTTTCATCTTTACAGTCATATTCCATCCCTTCATCATATCAACCCTTATTTTTGTACATATATAAGTTTTTCTTTCTTTAAAATTTTGGGAGGCACTTTCTTCTAACAGACCAAAATACACCCAAACTCTAGTGTGTGGCACAGATCTATGCACCAGCCTGATCATATTTGATCATATTCTGTTTTTGTTTTGTTTTGTTCTGTTTTTGTTTGTTTTTATCTTTTTCTTTTTCTTTTTTCTTTCTTTCCCTCTCTTTTCCCCCAGTTTCAGGTCTTTTCTGATTTGTTTAGAGAATATTTTCTGGGGACATTGTTACCCTGTTAGCATTTTGTTCTCTCATTCATCTATTCTCCTCTGGACAAAATGACAAGATGGAAAAAATCATCTCGACAA
>NW_028070650.1:0-383 GCF_054177405.1 Leptonychotes weddellii
GCGCCTGGGTGGCTCAGTTGGTTAAGCGACTGCCTTCGGCTCAGGTCATGATCCTGGAGTCCCTGGATCGAGTCCCGCATCGGGCTCCCTGCTCGGCAGGGAGTCTGCTTCTCCCTCTGACCCTCCCCCCTCTCATGTGCTCTCTCTCATTCTCTCTCTCTCAGATAAATAAATAAAATCTTTAAAAAAAAAAAAAAAAGAGAAGAAAAGAAAAAGAGAGCGTGCGCAGGTTGGGGAACACAGTTTAATTTGGTCGATTCACTAATTCATTCAGCAAAGTATTGAGCATCTCTTCACAAAAGCATACGTAGTAAAACATAGAATACGAATAATAAGGATGAGACAAAAGAGCCCTGGTAAGCAGCCCCTGGTAGACCAGGCAT
>NW_028070651.1:0-383 GCF_054177405.1 Leptonychotes weddellii
GAGGCCGGCTGCCCTAGACAGACACACAGACACACAGGGAAAGACAGAGAGACACACGGAGGGGTAGACGGAGCGAGAGAGGAAGAGAGAGACACGGGGAGACCGAGTACCCAACACACAGACCCGCTCTGAACCCCCGAACAGACACACAGAGACCCTGACCTGGATGCGGATGGGGACACGGAAAGGGACTGACTCGCCAGTGCACGCAAGGGACCCAGACACACACCACACACACCGGAGGCTGTGTTGGCGAGGCAGCTAGCCTCTGGGAGTGTGGTCGAGCTTGGCCAGGTTTTGGCAAGCTGAGCGAGCCCTGGTGCTGCTAGAGGAGGCCCTCGGAGCGCCAGGACGCCCAGCCAAGTTGCCTGGCATCCCATTCT
>NW_028070652.1:0-383 GCF_054177405.1 Leptonychotes weddellii
GCGCCTGGGTGGCTCAGTTGGTTAAGCGACTGCCTTCGGCTCAGGTCATGATCCTGGAGTCCCGGGATCGAGTCCCACATCGGGCTCCCTGCTCAGCAGGGAGTCTGCTTCTCCCTCTGACCCTCCTCCCTCTCATGCTCTCTGTCTCTCATTGTCTCTCTCGCAAATAAATAAATAAAATCTTAAAAAAAAAAAAAAAGATTTGGAAATTCTTGGCCTAGGCATCTAGCAAAAATGAGAAAGTGTGTTCTGAAGAGATCACCAAGGATGTGGCTGGACTATCACATGATAAACAGATTACAGGATTGTACAGACAGAAATCACTACCAGTTTAAACTGAAAAGGATGGACATGGGCTCAAATAACCAAGCCAACATTCTTGG
>NW_028070653.1:0-383 GCF_054177405.1 Leptonychotes weddellii
TATGTCTCTGGGCATATCTATGGTACATCTAAACCAGTAAAGTCTTCAAGTAGTGTGTTTTTCTTAATGTATGGCAAATATCCTCTCTCGCTCTGATAATAAATCTCACAAGTATAAGAGTATATTTTAGGGGTGCCTGGGTGGCTCAGTCATTAAGCGTCTGCCTTCGGCTCAGGTCATGATCCCAGGGTCCTGGAATCGAGCCCCACATCGGGCTCCCTGCTCCGCGGGAAGCTTGCTTCTCCCTCTCCTACCCACCCCCCTTGTGTTCCCTCTCTTGCTGTGTCTTTCTCTGTCAAATAAATAAATAAAATCTTTTTAAAAAGTATATTATATAATATATATTGTATATTACGTATTACATAAGGACAGTATGTTATAAC
>NW_028070654.1:0-383 GCF_054177405.1 Leptonychotes weddellii
AAGGCCACAAAGGAAGAATCCAGGTCTCTTGAACTACAGCTTTAGAAATCCCAACCAAATAGTGTTACAAAAGAGACAGAGAGAGACAGAGACAGAAAGAGAGAGGGAGGGAAGGAGAGAGAAAGGGGGCGGAGAAAAAAAGAGGGAACAAGAGAGAGAAACTACCCAGAATCATTTATATGATTAAAGTACATTTCTTATGGCTGTCTCATTTCTTTTGATCTAGCATCTATTAATAGGGTAATTACAAGACAGGACAGTAAGTAAATGCATCAGTGAGTGGAGAGGGGCAAGTATGCTACATAGAAAACACTCTGCTAGGTTCTATGGAATTAGGATGGAAATGTGAGTGGTTTAAATATAAAGAGAGCATAGCATCTGTG
>NW_028070655.1:0-383 GCF_054177405.1 Leptonychotes weddellii
GGGGTGGGGGGTGGGGGGATGGGTTAGCCTGCTGATGGGTATTAAAGAGGGCACGTACTGTATGGAGCACTGGGTGTTATACACAAACAATGAATCATGGAACACTACATCAAAAACTAATGATGTAATGTATGGTGATTAACATAACATAATAAAAAAAACTAATGATGTAATGAATGGTGATTAACATAATAATAAAATAAAATAAAATAAATAAAAAGTGATATTCGAGAAGAGCACTAAAGGATGAATATGATTTTGATGGGTAGAAATTGTTGGGGGAGCAGGGCATAGAAGGAACAGAAGGGAAATCATCTCCAGAGGTCAACAGAAAAAGGAGACAATTTAATCAAAAGCACAGGCCACAAGTAAGTACATAGCAT
>NW_028070656.1:0-383 GCF_054177405.1 Leptonychotes weddellii
AGGCAGAGACATCGTTATTCTTTTCTTTCTTTCTTTTTTGCTACAACAGCTAAGGAGTAGCGCGTGTTAGTTCCATCATTCTACATCATTCAAACAAAATAATCTGTCACCTTGCAGAGTTATAGACATTTTAATATCTAAATATATATATTTAAAAGCATGTTTAGGGCGCCTGGGTGGCTCAGTTGGTTAAGCGACTACCTTCGGCTCAGGTCATGATCCTGGAGTCCCGGGATCGAGTCCCGCATCGGGCTCCCTGCTCAGCAGGGGGTCTGCTTCTCCCTCTGCCCTCTTCCCTCTCGTGCTCTCTGTCTCTCATTCTCTCTCTCTCAAATAAATAAATAAAATCTTTAAAAAAAAAAAAACTTTAGAAAAAAAAAAAA
>NW_028070657.1:0-383 GCF_054177405.1 Leptonychotes weddellii
GCCTGGGTGGCTCAGTTGGTTAAGCGACTGCCTTCGGCTCAGGTCATGATCCTGGAGTCCCGGGATCGAGTCCCGCATCGGGCTCCCTGCTCGGCGGGGAGTCTGCTTCTCCCTCTGACCCTCCTCCCTCTCATGCTCTCTGTCTCTCATTCTCTCTCTCTCAAATAAATAAATAAAATCTTTAAAAAAAAAAAATAAACATTTGAGGCCAATATGAAAATAGCACAACTGCCTTTTGGCAAGGAGGCAGCATTATAGATAGCCCTTTGGCGCCAGTCACTTTCTTCCACACCGGGCATGGCTGTGCCCCAGGCTAGATATTAACAATCATGCAGGACAATGCCAGCATGCTGATTTGGGTTCTGGAAAAACAAGTGTGAGAA
>NW_028070658.1:0-383 GCF_054177405.1 Leptonychotes weddellii
TTGGGATATTTTACAAGATTCCTAGTTTAAAAGGAAATTAACAAATACTCTGAGGGCCAGGTATTTAGGGTATTTTTTCTTTTTGTCTTGCGGGGGTGGAGGGAGCATTATAAGACTGATTTTGTGTTCACCTTGTCTTGCAGGAACCTAAAACTTCCCAACGTGCTTTTCTTCTTTTTTTTTTTTTATTTATTTTTTTAATTCTTATGTTAATCCCCATACATTACATCATTAGTTTTAGATGAAGTGTTCCATGATTCATTGTTTGTGCATAACACCCAGTGCTCCATGCAGAATGTGCCCTCCTCAATACCCACCACCAGGCTAACCCATCCTCCCACCCCCCTCCCCTCTAGAACCCTGTTTGTTTTTCAGAGTCCATC
>NW_028070659.1:0-383 GCF_054177405.1 Leptonychotes weddellii
TGGCATGTAGATTCCTCATGAATGTTGAGTTAAAATTCTTTTTTTATTAATTGAAGCTATGTATTTTATGCTAGGCATTTAGAAATTTTATCATATGTTCTTTTTTTAAATTGTTTTCAATTTTTATTTAATTTCAGTATGGTTAATATACAGTATTAAATTAATTTCAGGAGTACAATATAGAAATTCAACATTTCTATATATTAGTGCTCATTAAGATGAGTACACTCTTAATCCCTTCACCTATTTCATCCATCCCTCCACCCACGTCCCCTATGATAACCATCAGTTCTTTATAGTTAAGAATCTGTTTTTTGGTTTTCTTTTTTTTTTCCCTCCATTCTTGTTCCTTTTGCTTCTTAAATTCCACATATGAGTGAGAT
>NW_028070660.1:0-7821 GCF_054177405.1 Leptonychotes weddellii
TTAAAGAGGGCACGTATTGAATGGAGCACTGGGTGTTATACGCAAACAATGAATCATGGAACACTACATCAAAAACTAATGATGTAATGTATGGTGATTAACATAACATAATAAAAGAAAATAATGTAACTTGGGATGTATTTCTCTCTGGTGGCAGAGATGACTTCCTGACATCAGGGCTCACTGAGAACAAGAGGCAGAATTAGCTTGCCTGGAAGGTCAAGGACATCCCTCCCCTTGGTGGATAGCCTCACCTGACCCAAAGCTTCATCACCATCCCACCATTAAAGGCCCATTGCTTTGGGGTTTTCGGTCCTCCTCTTTCTCATGCTGCCCAGACCCCTAATTGTAGATCACACTGGGGAAGGAACATCTCAGTAGCTGCCGCTCCTGCTGGGAAGGTGGTGGGAGATCAGCAATGACTAACTTGGGAAGCTACCAGATAAGACTTCAACATCCACTTGCTATTCTAGAGATAGTCGGTAACTTCTTCCCATTAGGCCGCTGCCCATCCCTTACATCTTAGTATACATTAACCCAATGAACAAGTCTTCTTCATAATAGGAGGATCCAGCAGGAGAACAGGGAGAACTTGAGGGGCTGAGGTGAGGGGCGTCAAAGAGGATAAATAAAGGTCAGCAAAAGAAATAGAAATAGGGGATGTGAAGCCACTTATTGTAACAGGGAAGTTCTTCCATTTTAGTCCCACAGTCTCTTGATAGTAGAGCTGTTCTGATGACCTCATCTAATTTAGGAACAACTCAAAATATCTCCATGCTACTTTGGGGTCTTAAAATGATTAAATGATCTTTTTTTGTAAAATGCTTCTCTTTCTTCTTAAAGGAACCGCATTGGCTGGACGCCTAGGTGGCTCAGTCGGGTAAGCGTCTGCCTTTGGCTCAGGTCATGATCCCAAGGTCGTGGGATTGAGCCCCACATCGGGCTCGCTGCTCAGTGGGAAGTCTGTTTCTCCCTCTCCCCCTCCTCCACATTCATGCTTTCTGTCACCATCTCTGTCCCTCTCTCTCTCTCAAATAAATAAATAAAATCCTAAAAACAAAAACAAAAACAAAAAACAAAGGTACCGCACTGGCAGTGGACCCTGCTTCCTGTTTCGTAGTCCAACTTCTGTCCTTTATGGGACTTTCCGTCTGTGGTCAGATCCCTGGGCTCTGAGCCTCCAGGGTGGCCGCGTGAGTCTGACCCGCCCGGTGGGGGCCGCTGGCCTGAAACCAGCACTCAGGGGCCCAGCCCCGACTCTGCCAATGGGAAGCTGCTCATTTCATCCTCCACCTTCTTCCTTTCAACCCCAGATCCAGCCTCGTCATCTGGAAAAGTGGGTACGCTTTCTCCCTCCAGGTTGGAACTATCCAGTTTCTTGCCTCACTGGTCCATCCAGCGGATGAGCTGCCCGCAGTTTCACTGCTCTCTCTGGGGTGTCCGGCTTTCCCAAACATGCAGGGTCCACAGCGTGCACACCAGCACGGTATGAGGAAGGAGGTGCCCCCCCCCCAGACTGGCTCCTTTCTAAGGGCCTCTCTCTGGGGTGTCCCTTGAGGAGTCCCTTAAGAATTCAGAAAGACAGTATCACAGTGCAGGCTTAAGCCCTTAGGTCTGGGACCACATCTCTGTCTCTGGGCCTGAGATTCTGTGGAAGCCTATTCGCCGTGGTGGCCCAGCCTCCACCATGAAAACCCCCGGGGGGAGATCCAGGTGAAGTGAGGCCTCCCAGAGCTCTCTTTAGAACTGGTTTAACCCCCTTAGTGGTAACCCCCAGGCATTTCCCTCTGTTACAGATGAATAAGGGACCTGATCACTTAGCACTCGTGCTTTAACAGTCCGTTCCTACAGCTGGGAGGGACAGAGCCAGCCCCACCCACACACAGAACATCCCTGGCTCCTTTTATTTTAGAAACAAGAATAAACAAGCAAGGAGTATTGGGGATACAGACGGATATCCACAGAAGATTGTGTCGGAGTTTGGAGCACTTTTTTTTTTTTTTTTAAGAAGGGAGGGGAAGGGAGAGAGAGGATCTCAAGCAGGCTCCATGCCCAGCACAGGGCCCGAGGAGGGGCTCGATCTCACAACCCTGAGATCATGACTGGAGCTGAAATCAAGATCACACTAACATTAGTCTGTTACTTCAGTCTACTTGTGATTGAAGAACTCAACCTTCTTGCTAAATCCATTGTACTAGTTTCTGAGCCTCTCTGGAAGCACCTAAGAAGTGGTTAAGAATTGGTCCACTGATCTTCCAAGCAGGGAAATTTATTTCCTTTCTTTCTTTTTTTTTTTTCCCCTCTCTTGGGGTGCCTGCAGTCACTGACCTCTGAGGACCGGCAAAAGGGGTCTGGAAACCCACAGCCCCCAGTGTCCTCAGCTGAGCCGTCTCCACCACCGGCTGTGTGGTGTCCGGGGCACACCCTGGCATGTCTGCCACTCGTTGGGGAGCCTTTGGGATTCAGAGGAGCACGGGCCTTCTAGACTCCACGCAGAGATTGGGAGAATGCGTCTCCCCCATGCATTGGTGCCATTGTTCTCCACTCACCACCCTGAGACCTCCAGTATGAACCCACTGGGGACAACTGGGGACAAATCCGAGTGAGACCTCACCATGTGCTTAGTATTGCTTTCCCCATCCAGGATTTGTGGTTGGGATGGACCACGGCCCAGCTCCCGCTTTCCTGAGCTTGAGCTCTCCCTGGGCTTTGTCCTCAGCCTCCTGCAGGCAGTCACTGGGAGGGATCACCAGAAGTTCTCTGTCATGACTAAATCCCAGCTGGGACCACACAAAATGCTCCCACCAAGAAATCACTGAGATTCTTGCAAAACTTCCACACTTGCCCACGAGGTGCTTCTCAGAGAGAAGAGAATCAAGACTGAGGTCAAGTGCCTGGCCTCCTAGTTTGGAAACGACACTCCTCTTGCAGACTTCCCTTTAGGGGGGCAGTCTTGTCCCTTTGCTGCCCTTCCATTCTGGCCAGCTGTGCTCCCAACTCTTGCCATTATCCTTCTTCTCAGCAGCCTAAGGAAGAACCAGCTATTCTTGAGCCTCAGGTCTGAGGGTATGGGAGCCAGTTCGCCAGCCAAGGGCAGTAGCTGTTCCATGTTTGTTCTCTGGTTCCCTGCTTGCTCTGTGCCTCAGTTTCCCAAGGGATCAGG
This sequence comes from Leptonychotes weddellii, assembly GCF_054177405.1. NCBI lineage: Eukaryota > Metazoa > Chordata > Mammalia > Carnivora > Phocidae > Leptonychotes > Leptonychotes weddellii. Next base: position 3,164 of record NW_028070660.1, read on the forward strand.
ATGGGGGCCCTTTATCCTTCCTGGAACATGCTGCTTCACCTCATCCTGCAGCCTGCCTGGAGCAGAGAGACCAGCCCCACCTTTTCACCCAGACCTCTGGACAACTATTCCTATGGAACCTCTCCATTGGCCTGCTTCACTTTTGACGGTGCATGTCCCCCGGGCTGTCCCCCTGAGCTTGTCCCCCAGGCTGTCCCTCAAGCACAGTTGTTGCTATCCATGGGCCCACAAACCCCCACCGCAGCCAGCCCTCTGGCCTGGCTCCAGGCACAAGCAGGAGCCTTCCAGTGCTGCTGGGGGCCACCTCCAGCCCATGGTCGACTTGTGATGTCTCCTAAGATGGCCACACACTGGGTGGGCCTTCTCTGTATTCAATTGCATTACAAATTTTAGAAAAATCTATAGACATTTTCGGTGGGGCGCAACATACAGTAGAGTGTGGGATTTTCAGCATAGGGCTCCGAATATCTACATGAAGAGACCCTTGTAGCCATGACCTAGATGAAGATGTAGAAGGTTCCCAACACCCCCAGAAAGTTCCTCTGAGCTACTCCCTGGCAACGTCCACCCACAGCCTGGTCCCAGGGGAGTGGAGAAGTCCAGTAGTAGAATATTCTGAGGATCTCCCGGCAAAAATCAAACACACCCTGGGCAGGACCCTTGGAGTGGAGACCGACGTCAGCCTGTTACGGGCCAGCAACTACCCCAGGAACCTCCCTATCACGGCGACTGAATCGGGTCAAACAGGAGGAAAGTGAGGGTGCCAGAGGTCGTTAAGGAGAGAACGGTTGGCCGTTGTACTATGTGCCTAAGCCCGCGCCCTTATGGAGGCGGCAAAGGCGACTTTTCACAGAAAGGTCGAGAGGGGGGCTGTGTCATTAAAAACATGAGGGATGGATTCTCAGGGGCTGGCTTCACTAGGTCGCATGCTACAGCACGAGCAGGGAGACGCTGCTATAGCCAGAGATCCTCCCCTGCAGTTAGAAGCATGCTCAGGAAATGCGCTCACCTCCTTACATGGCTGGACCCAGACCCCAGAACCAGGAAACACTTGCTTCGGTTCCTGGGTGTGTCCCGAGTCCTTTCAAAAGAGTTGCTGCAGCCTCACACAGTTGCTTCGGAGCTGAGGGAGCAACTGGGGACGGGGTCTGCACTAACAGAAGGAAGAGCAGGCGGGCAGAGCTAGATGGTGGGCTCCCAGTAACAGTTTTTTCTCAGTCATTCTTTGACAAGCGCATGGCATCAGGTGTCTGCAGTGTGAGTGCAGGGATGTGGTGAACCTGGAATTTCCGAAGGAGTCGTGGGGGGGAGCAGAGTGCAAGCACTGGTGCCGGGGTGGGCACATAGCCTGTGTGCCCAGAGGATTAACTCTGCCTTTTCAGGTGTGTAAGGAATGCTTCTAGCTGCAAATAAAGAGAACACAGTCACAGCGACTCCAACAGACAGACATTGCTCTGTGTCAGATGAATCCCAGGAATGATGGTCCCAGCTGGAACTGCTCTACAATGATGCCATCCAGCACTCTAGCTCACTCTTTCCTGAACCTTTCCTCTCCAGGATTGTTGCCTGATGGTCCCCCAATAGCAGATGCATCTCCAGGCATCCGTGTCATGTCCGAGCTGAAGGAAGAATAACAAGAGAGAGCAGAGGGCAGACTTGCATGCCAGCTGGGTCTGTCCTTCTTTATCGGGAAAGAAAGACCCTTCCTGGAAGTCTCATTTAGCTCTCCTTGACCAGAACTGAGTTCATACGGCCACCCGTAGACCAATCACAAGACTCAGGAAGCCGGCGCTACGTTATCTTCCTAAGGGAAACAAGATGGAGGTAGCCCAGGCCTTCCCAACCTCGGCCCTCCTGGCTGCCATTTAGCTGCCACTTGAACAAAGAGGTTGTGTCAGCAGGAAAGGGGGGCTGGGAATAGGGACTAAGTGGGGAATAAGTCCTCAGTGGATTTTTTTGTCATGTAATATTGGAAAACTCTGATCAACAATAGATTTTGAACATTTCTTTCAAAGGTCTTACCTCTTCAGTTTCGGCCTGCTTTGGGTCACTCTCCAGTGCCTCCAGACACTTATTTTTTTAATGTTTTGTCCAGGTTTGTAATTGTTCTGTCAGCAAGGTTAGTCTGATATAGGCTAATTCATCATTATCAGAAGCTAGAAGTCTCAATATTTCTGTTAGTTCATCAATTGATATTTATTATGTTTGGGTTAACTGATGCTTAGACTCATTTAAACAGCTGTCCAAACAAATAATTTGCATAATAAAGTGTTTGGGTTCACATACTTGAATCCTGGGAGCTCTGAATGAAATTACATTTAGTTCTACCTCAAAATGACCAAATGAGTCTATATGACATATCACTTACTGTGAAGAACGAATCTCCCACTGCAAGCCTTACCACAATTCCTACAAAACCCCTTTTGGCACATTTGTGTCCCTCGGGCCAGCTTTAGTAGCCAGATCAGCTCTACTAGCATCCTTGGTGCTTTGTTTTGTTTGATCCGGACTTGCCCCTCCTCCATGATGGCCTAGAGCAGGTTGATGCTTGGGCGTACAGTGGATTAACAGAGTTGATATCCCAATACAAAAAAAAAAAATACAGGGTAGATAAGTGGATCCAAAAAAAATCCAACTATATGTTGTCCAAAAGAGACTCGCTTTAGATTTAAGGGCACACATAAGCTGAAAATGTAGGGATGACAAAGATATTCCATGCAAATTGCACCTAAAATAGAGTAGAGGTGGCTGTACTTACATCAGACGAAGTACGTCAAAAACTGTCACAAGAGAAAAGAAGGTCATTACATAACGATAAAAGGATCAATTCAATATATGTGCACTCAACATCAGAGAACCTAAATATAAAATATAAACCAGGGGAGATCTGAAGAGAGAAATGGACAGCAGCACAAAAATAGCAGGAAACTTTGATAACCCCGCTTTCAATAACGGCTAGATCATCCAGACAGAAAATCAATAAGATGAAAGCAGACTTGAATAACACTATAAACCAAATGGACCTCACAGACCTCTACAGAACTCTCCATCCAACATCAGCAGAATACAGATTCTTCTCTAGCTCACATGGAACATTCTCCAAGAGGGATCATATATTAGGCTATAAAACAAGCCTTAACAAATTTACAGATCATTCCAAGTATCTTTTCCAACCACAGTGGAGTGAAACTAGAAATCACTAACAAAAGGAAGACAGGAAAACTCTCAAGTACATGGAAATTAAACAACACACTCTTGACTAACAATCGGGTCAAAGAGACGTCAAAAGGAAAATTAGAAAATATCTCAAGGCGTACAAAAATAGAAACAGTTGATACCTTCCCTCCCCAGCCCTGAAGAAGGAGCTCCTTCTGAAGAAGGTTTAATGGGGCCCCAGCTCCCTCATAACTTCCATGTGGACACATTCCTTTTACGCGTGTGCTGGCCCACTCCACCTGCTGCCCCTAACAGGTATTCAGCCTGACACGAGCACTGAGCAGGGTTAACCGACTTAATGATAAAGCAGAGTCAGGAAAAAACAGAACTCAAAGTTCCGCTTTAAAAAGGGACTAACGTTATACAAATTAATGAGGATAATACAGCTCTAAGCAGTAAATTCCAAAGGAAGTTGCCAATCATAACACTTCCTCCACCCAACACACACCCACAAGTCTTGGCCACGGGGAGGTGATTCAATCTGGCACCTTTCCAAAGATTTGTAAATTAAAACTAATTGAAATTAGAAGGAAGAGGAGTCCCTTCCTCTCTGACAATGATGCTGAGAAAATGGGGACCTTGGGGCTTACAGTGGTGGTGTTTCCATCCTCCCGGAGAAAGATGCCATAAGATTCTGAGGCTGACACACGGAGAGAAGGAGAGTCCGGAGCGGGACAAGAGTCTGGCCACCTTCGTGCACCTAGGTCTAGCCACCAGAGAGCAGAATATCCCGATCTTTCTACAGCAAGATGAGACAGTAAATTCCACCCTCCTTGCCTCTGTTAATTTGATTTTGGGTTCTATCACGCAAACACCAAGGTCTCAGCTAGTACACTCTATTATTCGTTTGGCATGTTATTATACACTCTTTACCATTGCTAGCAAATGTTTTCATGTAAATGTCTCACGTTCCCAACAAAAACATAATTTCCTTGGCAAGGGTAGTTTTGCCAGCATACCTGTCCCAGTGCTGAGCACATGGTTAAGTGTTTTAAATATATTTATTAATGGTTATTATGAAGCAGATGCACAGTGTTAGGAATAAGAGCAGTTGATAACAGAAATTCTTGTTAAAGGCATTCCTCTACGTTCTGAACTTGCTCCCAGCTGACTGGTCCATAGGAGAGCCAGCTGTCTGATCTGGGAATGTGCCCACATTACACAATTTATTTGGAATATTGGAAATGGCTTTCCTTTTATATATTGACTTGGCGTTCCCGGTTAGTTTCTCACTCCTGTCAAGATTTTTCAGTAAGGTTCGTCTTTCTCTGGGTGATGGGTGTTCCCCACGACCTCTCCCCTCACTCCAGGACAAAATATATTATAATAGTATTTATTAAGATTGAAACTAGTGCTTTGATGAGCTAAAAGGCATTTTCTTTCTTTTTTTTTTTAAGATTTTATTTATTTATTTGACAGAGAGAGACAGAACACAAGCAGGG
>NW_028070661.1:0-383 GCF_054177405.1 Leptonychotes weddellii
ATTTCTTTGGCGATTCGGGGTCTTTTCTGATTCCATACAAATTTTAGGATTGTTTGTTCCAGCACTTTGAAAAATGTCATTGGCATTTTGATCGGGATTGCTCTGGGCAGCATAGACATTTTAAATAAATAAAATCTTAATAAAAAATGCAAGGGGCGCCTGGGTGGCTCAGTTGTTAAGCGTCTGCCTTCAGCTTGGGTCATGATCCCGGGGTCCTGGGATCGAGCCCCGCATCACGCTCCCTGCTCGGCGGGAAGCCTGCTTCTCCCTCTCCCTGTCCCACTCCTCTTACTTGTGTTCCCTCTCTCGCTGTGTCTCTCTCTGTCAAATAAATAAAATCTTTTAAAAAAAAATGACAAGACATCATAGAACAAGAATCTACC
>NW_028070662.1:0-383 GCF_054177405.1 Leptonychotes weddellii
TGGGTGGCTCAGTTGGTTAAGCGACTGCCTTCGGCTCAGGTCATGATCCTGGAGTCCCGGGATCGAGTCCCGCATCGGGCTCCCTGCTCGGCAGGGAGCCTGCTTCTCCCTCTGACCCTCCCCCCTCTCATGTGCTCTCTGTCTCTCTCATTCTCTCTGTCTCAAATAAATAAATAAAATCTTTAAAAAAAAAAAAATTGACACATATCTAGCAAGACTAACAAAGGAAAAAGACAAGACACAAATTACCAGTATTAGGCCTAAATCAGAAATGAAGCATGGATAACACTACAGACTGGGCAACTACAAAATGATAATAATAATAACTATGAACAACTCTTCAGACTAAGTTGACAATTCAGAAGAAATGGACCAATTTCTCA
>NW_028070663.1:0-383 GCF_054177405.1 Leptonychotes weddellii
CCTGGGTGGCTCAGTTGGTTAAGCGACTGCCTTCGGCTCAGGTCACGATCCTGGAGTCCCGGGATCGAGTCCCGCATCGGGCTCCCTGCTCAGCAGGGAGTCTGCTTCTCCCTCTGACCCTCCCCCGTCTCATGCTCTCTCTCTCTATCTCATTCTCTCTCTCAAATAAATAAATAAAATCTTAAAAAAAAAAAAAAAAGATTCACAAAGCAAGAGTCAGATTCTGGAACTCTCATCATTCCATGGGCATGTGTCGAAGTAGGCTTTCAAAACCCTTAACTTGAGGGGCACTTGGGTGGCTCAGTTGGTAAGCATCTGCCTTCGGCTCAGGTCATGATCCCAGGGTGCTGGGATCGAGCCCCGCATCGAGCCCCGTGTCAGGG
>NW_028070664.1:0-383 GCF_054177405.1 Leptonychotes weddellii
TGGGTGGCTCAGTTGGTTAAGCGACTGCCTTCAGCTCAGGTCATGATCCCAGGGTCCTGGGATCGAGCCCCGCATCGGGCTCCCTGCTCGGCGGGAAGCCTGCTTCTCCCTCTCCCACTCCCCCTGCTTGTGTTCCCTCTCTCGCTGTGTCTCTCTCTGTCAAATAAATAAATAAAATCTTTAAAAAAAAAAAAAAAAAGAAAATGAGCTACATTTTTTCTAATAGAGGCTGAGTTCTTGTTCTACTCTATTCATCGGTTAAAGACTCACTGTCATTTGCATCCGGAAGGCAGGAGAGAAAGAAAGTGCAAAGAAGATACGTGCTCTCTCTTATAATCTCTGGCCTAGAAATGACCCACATCAGTTCTGCTCACATTACCCTA
>NW_028070665.1:0-383 GCF_054177405.1 Leptonychotes weddellii
TGCCAATGACTTACACATATCAATGAAAAGACCCAGCCACATTTCTCTATGTTGGACCTGTCAGTCAACAAGCTCTGCCAATAGAAACTTTTTACTACAATGCACTTTAAATATGAACTGACAGCCAAGGACCAGCAGACATTTGACAAAAGCATTCAGGAGCAAAGGGGCTCTCAGCCTCTGCACCATTGACATTTGGGGCTAGATAATTCTTTGTTGCAGGGTGGGTGGCGGGCATCCTATGCACCATAAAATGCTTAGAAACATCCCTGTTCTCTACTCACTAGAGGGGGTAGCACCCTCACTCCAGCTGTGACAACCAAAAATATCTCCAGATATTACCAAATATATCCTGAGAGTAAAATCCTCCTCCTCGTCCTCCT
>NW_028070666.1:0-383 GCF_054177405.1 Leptonychotes weddellii
ATCTAGTTATAGGATAAAAAAGTTACCTAAGAATATCATTATAGTACCTAAAATTATTAATTCTGATCTTTGTCTTGGCAAAGGTACCAATGATTAAGACAATTTTTACAAATAAAGACAGAAATAAATGAAGGATAACATGAAGACAGTAACAGTCCTTACCATATGTTTGGATTAATATTTGCTTGTGCATAGAAACTGCTTATGAGTTAAATAAGGCCTAAGTGTGAGGTGGTTTTGGTTTCATTATCTAATTTCCATTTTATTCCATATTATTTTCTCAAACAGGGGAGAATATATAGTTGTGCTTATATGTACAAAAATGTCCTTTTAAAAGATATGATACCTAATTAACTTCAGAAGTTATTTGCAAATTTCAATTT
>NW_028070667.1:0-383 GCF_054177405.1 Leptonychotes weddellii
TTTTTTTATTTTTTATTTTTAAAGATTTTATTTATTTATTTGAGAGAGACACAGCGAGAGAGGGAACATAAGCAGGGGAGAGTGGGAGAGGGAGAAGCAGGCTTCCCGCTGAGCAGGGAGCCCGATGTGGGGCTCGATCCCAGGACCCTGGGATCATGACCTGAGCCAAAGGCAGAAGCTTAACGACTGAGCCACCCAGGCGCCCCCCATTAACAAATATTTAAGTACCTAACATTTGCAAAGACTCTACAATGGATTCCTAGTTCCCAGAAAACAAATATTTACATGTAAATATATATAACTGGACATTTCAGTTTAATCTCAAGCTATTTTGCATCCAATTTCTATCTTGTGGATAATTCAGTTCAGTTCCCCTGAGCTTG
>NW_028070668.1:0-383 GCF_054177405.1 Leptonychotes weddellii
AATAATGACAGATATTGCAACAAAAATAGCTTTAAAAAATCTCTCAATTCATGTCAACTAATAGATTTCCCAATGGAAGTTCCTTTTCTTTACCTGAAATCTCGAGGTGCCCCAGGAAGGTTAAATCCTATGAGTGTTAGGCATTTCCCAGACTGTTGAAATTGATGGGGCATTCAGAGTTTTCTGCATGACTCATCTATGTGCATTTACTGGACCACAACCACCACCAATGAATTGGCATAAAGGCGTAGGTGTTTACCCAAATGGGACAGCAGGTCACCAACATAAACACAAACACAGGCAGATTTTATGAGGGGGAAAACAATCTGTTCCAGCCAGGTATCTTCACACACATAAACCAAGGGTTTCTGTCCAGAAAGACT
>NW_028070669.1:0-383 GCF_054177405.1 Leptonychotes weddellii
TTTATTTTCTTTTTTTTTACTAAATGTCAAACATTTGTTTATTTTCCCAGATTTCTCTCTTCCTCCTAAAAACAGTGCAAAATAAGTCTCATAATGTGGGTTGAATTCACTAGAATCCTGTGTATTTTCTATGGAAGGAAACTTACTAAAGACAGGTGAAATTTTGAATATTGCCATGGAAAATATTCATCACATAGCCTTTAAAAGTTGAAGTGAATTTCAGAACATGTTATTGAACCTAGGCTGTCAAAAAGTTTAACGTGCCAAAAAGGAATGTTTCAGTAACAAAGGAAAAAAATCTTGCCAATTAAACTATGACTCCTCATCAAACATAAAGGTGCATCCTGATTTCAGAAAGACTAAACATAAATCTTACAGTCAAT
>NW_028070671.1:0-7818 GCF_054177405.1 Leptonychotes weddellii
AAATTAAATAAATAAAATAAAATAAAATAAGATAAAATATCATCCTAGATGTTGTCACGAAGAAAACTAAAACTACCAGCCCTTCAAATTAGAAAGGAAACAAAACTCAGCCAAGAAGATGGTCAGAAGTACACCATGAACAGGACATATGATTCTGGGATGCATCTTGTAACTGTTGTTTGCTGTAAACAAGGTCGATGGATCCTGTGATTTACTAAAAACTGCTTGTGGCTTGAGTGTTTTTAAGGGAATTTTCTGAAAGACTGTAAATATTTTCTTGGTTCTATGCTAGTTAAAGATTTAGGGGTCAAATAGTTCACCCTGCCTATCCCTCATCTGAAATACTTAGTCAACTTCCACCATGAACCAGAACTTTCTCTTGTGGAAACTCATTCAGATAATGGTTTGGGGACCAAATCTAAACTTCCTCAGGTTGATCACAATTCCATCCTCCAGTCCAGAGTCCTGGAAGTTGTTGTTGAGAAGGAAATTAACCTCTGCAAGGTTTCCATTATGTGCCAGACATTTTTAGGGCTCTTTTTATATGTGCTTCATACAAATTCTGAAAGGCAGCAATTATTGTCTCCATCATAGAAACACAGAAAGGGATTCAAGGTGGTTGAGTAATTTGCCAAAAGCCAGCTATAAAAAGAAACAGCAGTGCCCTGGTTCTAAAGCAATGCCCTTTCCACCATACCATGCTGACTGCCATCTTACACATAGCCACCTACAAAAATGTTATTTCCAAGACTACTGCTGTGTCCCCGCTATTAGTCCCCACTAATCCAGGTTAATCATTCTCTTAACATTGTTCTGTTAATAATAGCAGCAGGCAACATTTATTGATGACCTTATTATGGTCAGCACTTTACATGGGTCATCTCATTTAAATAGCTCAAGAAGGCTATGGGACAGGCACCCATTTTATAGTCAGGGTCCTTCACCACTATGTGCACGAGGGCATATGGCTTGGTGTTTATGAGCACTGGCTCTGGAATCAGACCACTGAAGATTCAAAGTCAGCTCTTCCAGTGCAAAGTTGGGTTTTTTTTTTTTGTTTTTTGTTTTTTGTTTTTTAATACCCAAGTTTCTGGTCCATAATAGGGATCAAACCTACTATCTTGGTGTTATTAGCACCATGCTCTAACCAATTGAGCTAACTCGCCAGCTGATAAACTCCGCTTTTCCAGCTATAGCTTTGGGGGAATTAATTTCTCTAAGCCTCAATTTCTTGCGTGGGAAAGCGTAAGCATAATAATAGTAACCACCTTAGGGGTTATTGGGAGATTTAAATGCCATCATCCCCGGAGAATGTCTGGTATGTTGTAATAAATGTTAGTGACTACTATTGGGCATCTCAAGATCTCTCACTACCATGGTTGATAACTCATAAAGCTACTTAATTTTGTTAATAACTATCTTACAATAAGACACCAGAAATTAAATACCATATAACAGGGGCAATTTGACCAATATAAAAAAGGAGCAATTCTAGTTTTCAGAACATACAATTATACTTTAGATACATATAAAAGTAACAGCTGGGATTTCCTTGTGAAAATTTTAGGAATACAGGGAGCCAATGAAACATGACCAGAGCTCCTAGGTTTGTGCCCTTACCAGATTTGTGAGTAAACTAAGGTCTTACTTACACCTCTTTGGCAGATGGTTGCCCACTTCCCCCGAGGAAGTCCACTTCCTTAGAGGGATTGCTTTTGCAATTTCAAGTGTCTGCACATTTTAAAATTGTTTATTTCTCCTGTAAAAGCAGGTTCAACCCAGCATGTTGCTACTTTGTGAGCAAGGATGATGAAGGTTCTGCAGTTTTGCCACAGTAGGGTAGAATTTATTAGTAAAAATCACTAAATTAAGGTCATCTTTTCTGCATCATTTTTTTAAGGCAACTGACATGTTTCATTCTAGGAAGGAGCTTCCGTCGTCATCCTTGGCTCCAAATTCCAAGCCCTAATAGAGATGATGAACCCAAACTATGATAATGCAAGCCAATAAATATCATTGGTAGCACTTTGAAGTTAAACTTCAGCTTTTATATTTCTAATATAGAGTCATACACAGAGACTGCACAACAAGATTAATCCTTCCTTACAATGGGAATTGTTCAGCTACAAAATTAGGACATCTGAGGACAAAATCCTCTGAATGACTAATACACTCCCTTTCCTACATCCTTGCCAGACTTCCGGAGGAAACACTAACTGTAATGCAATGATTTTCAGAAAGTTTGTTTTTTCTTTTTTTCTTTTTCTTTTTCTTCCTAATAAAGGCTTTCCTCAGTTGGAAGCAAAATGTCAGGAAGTGAGATGATAACTGTGAACCTCTTGTTTTTTTCCAGTGAAAAACACTTTAATAAATGCCAGTCAAAATCAATCAAAATAAACAACTACATACAAGATGTATAAATCTCAGTAAATTACAGTTGAGCAAAGGAAGACCCAAACAAATATCCATGGCATGAGTTCATCTGTCAGTGCTTAAAAGAGGGGATGCTGATCTATGGTTAGAAATCAGGAAAGTAGGGGCGCCTGGGTGGCTCAGTTGTTAAGCATCTGCCTTCGGCTCAGGTCATGGTCCCAGGGTCCTGGGATCGAGCCCCGCATCGGGCTCCCTGCTTAGCGGGGAGTCTGCTTCTCCCTCTCTCACTCCCCGTGCTTGTGTTCCCTCTCTCGCTGTGTCTCTCTCTGTCAAATAAATAAATAAAATCTTAAAAAAAAAAAAAAAAGAAATCAGGAAAGTAGTTGCGCTTGGGAAGATAATGCCTAGAAGTGAGCCTCAGAATTTCTGGGATGCTGGTTACATTCTGTTTATTGATCAGAGAATTGGTTACATGAGTGTGTACAATTTATAAGAAGTTATTGAGCTAAAATGATTTGTGTACTTCCCGGTATGTTATATTTTAATGAGAAGTTCACTTAAAGTCAAGAAATCAAAAACACTAGAAATTTATTCACACAAAGTTATGCAAACAGAAGAGTTTGTTAAATATTATGGAAATTTCCAGAAAAATTAGGTATTATAGAGGGTCAGAATTTTAGCTAAAGAAAGAAGTGTTTAACAAAGCCCTCATATTCAGGTGGAGAGCCAGAGGAAAATGACATTTTTCTATTTCCCCTTCTCTGTCTTCAATTTTTGGAAAATGATACCTTTTTGAATTAAGCAGGTATTTATAGAATTTCAATTTGAAAAAGCATATACTCTTCACTCACTACTTACCAAAACACCATCAGAATCCCTCTCCATCTTAAAGATAAGCCAGGTCATAAAATCAATTTTGTACAGGCTGACACATTATTCTCTTAGAAAAGGAAGCCAGGAGTGATCATATGGTTAATTGTAACCTACCAAGATTTCATTTTTAGGCCCATATAATCCTATCCTAAAAACAGATGTCTTTGTAAATGTTTTTCTCCAAAGGAGTTTGGCATATTGGAGAGGTCACCAATTTCTCCTTCCCACATCATCAAGCACTCCCTTCAATTGCTCCTCTGGGAAACCTTCTCCTACCTTGAGGTCAGGGGTAGGAGGCTTTTCTTTGAGCTGCCAGGGTGCCCTATGCCAACTCTGCCATTGGATTTAGCACATTTCATCTTGTCAGTTTACATATTTATCATTCACCTGGTCACATGTGCAATCCGACCAAAGCTGAGGTCAATGTGGTATTGCTCTGCCCCTGTGCCCTCAGTCCACCTCAGCACCCACCTGTATCTGCAGGGGACAGGGCAGTATGCCCTGACAGCTTCCCATTTGGAATGCCTAAATGTGCTTTTCTGTCTGAGGGTTTTCTCCAAGGTTGAAGGCATTTGCTCAGCCACACGGGGCAGATTCAATATTCTGAGGACTTAATGCTTCACAACCAGCAGAGGCTGGATATTGATGGATAAATGCCCCTGTGTCTGGTTATCTACTTCTGCATAACAACCACCCCAAACTTTAGAGCCATAAAACAATGTGGATCTTAACTGGGGGCTCACCAATTCTGGGAGTTGGGGATTTGGAAGAAACAGAGTAAGGGTATCTTGTCTCTGCTTCATGACTTTTGGGCCCCATTTGGGAAGATGCAAAAGCTCAAGTGATAATGACTGAGGTGAGACTCATCAGAAGGCTTGCACACTCACTTTTCTGGCAGTTAGTACTGGCTGTGGCTTTGTCCTCAGCTGGCTCTGGCTGGCATGTGTCGCCCCATGTAGTTTCTCTGTGAGGACTAGTTTGGGCTTCCTCACAACATGGATGCTGAGTTCTAAGCACAAACGTCCTAAGGGAAATAGGAAGAAGCTGCATTGCTCTTTATGTCCCAGCCTCTGAAGTCGTATAACACCACTTCCACCAAAGTCGCAGGTCCACCCACATTTGAGGGGAGGAAACATAAACCAAGCTCTTAAATGAAAAAGCCTCAAGGTCACATTACAAAAAAAGCATACAGAATGGGAAGGTCTTGTTGTGGGTATATTTGGTAGAAGAATATGCTACACCCAGTGTCCTTGTCCCTCACTGGGACAATTCTGAGGTGTGTTCTCCATGATTCTTTCAAGTGTCCCTAGTAGACTGACTCTCAGCTTCCCATAGCAGTGACCCATTCATAAGTACACACATGGCTGGCTTTTCCAGTGTTCTTATCTCACTTTCCCTATTCCTCCACTTGTGCTTCCTGGGGTCGTCTGCCAATTATTGCTTGCATCCAAGTCTTTGTCAATGGACTGCTTCTGGGAAAACTGAAATAAGAGATATTGAGTCATTTTATTCTGCAAAGCTGGAGTCTAACACAGTGGCTATGACATAGTGCTTAATAAAAACAAACTGGATGAGTAAATATGCTCACTTCATGGACTGAGATAGAGCTATAAGGAAAACATTGGCAGAGCAGCTATTTTTAGAGCTAAAAACATAGCTCGTATTGACACAATTTTAGCATTTTCTTCTATCCACAAGCCCAAAGTTGTTAAGTTCTTCAAGCACCATTGAAGCATCCCTCAGGTTTTTGGGAAGGAGGATCATAACTGGTCCATATAATTTGACTCCTATGTTACCATCTTACTCCAACACAACCATCACTACCCTCCTGCCCATGTGGATTTCCTCATCGCTCTGTTAAGCTCCATCACCTCCACTGGGCCATCTCTCACTCCACACCCTACGTGAATGTTCTTCTTACCATGGTTGGGCCCTGACATTCCGCTCTGGGCAACTGTGGCTCCACCCACACAAAGATGCCAATCTTGCTTGTTTGCTTTTAGTGGCTTTCGGACTAAACTATTCAAGAAGGTACAAATAGGAAAGGGCCTGGAAAGAACAAAGGGGAAAAGAGTCTTTATTATTGGAAGTGATAAAACCTCAAGGAATTGACTCATGTGAAATAAGAGATAGGAAAATATGACCCATGAAATGTTGATTTATAAACTTACTGTAAGATTTATAACTATCTTGGGGACCAGTAACATTTATTCTGACATGATTGGCACATATTATTCTTGTTGTCAAACTTCACAGGAAACCAAATCATAATCAAACATCACATTAGTGATTCATCATGGGAAATATCAGCCACAGGCTTGGAAATACTTAAAATTCTTTGGTCGTCCCACTCTGTTGATGTGGACAAAGCCTTACACAGGAATCAAAGAGGTGATTGGTGAGCTTCACATTAGAACAAGAGAGATTAGATTAGTGGCTCTCACCCCTGGCTGGCCTGGAATACTTTATAAAATACTGATGCCTAGGCTTAATCCAGAGCAACCAGCTCAAAATTTCAGAGGTGGGGGGGGTTGGGGGGGGAGAGAGGAATAAACTTTTTTTTTTAAACTTCCTAGGTGATCATAATGAGTGGGCAAGGCTAAAAACTATTGAGTTAAATGTCTCAAATTTTGAACTGCTAATTAGCATCAGTTTATGATACTTTAATGCATCAACTCATTTGGGAGAATCTGAAATACCTGAATTTGGCTAAGGCTCCTTTTCTTTTCCACCATGCCAGAAAATTCACTGCTAGCACTTTTTTCTGATACTCTCATTCTTCTATACTTCCATACCTGATGACCATCCTTTACCTAATATAACCTTTTTCTTAGGTATTGCTGATCTGTTCAGTCAGGCTATATTCAGAAAGACTTCACATACCTGGCTCAGAAACAATGTGTTCATTTGAGTACCAACAGTTACCATGTGGGCAGTTTCTATGTTCTTTGCATGTAAGAAGCATTTTTTATATTTATCTAATTTCAGAATCACCACAGCCCTATAAAGTAAGTAAATGTGTTCCCAATTTGCTGATGAGATTGAAAGAGATTGAGCAATTTGTCCCAGGTTATTGAACAACCAATTTTGACAACCAAATCCTATGTTCACTCTGCCTCCCATATTTTAACTTTCAAAAGCCAATTACTATTTTTTCCTCATTTTTCTTTTTCTTGGAGAAAGTTCTGTAATTGTAGCATTTGAGTGCTAACAACAATCACTGAAATATAATTCACTAAAAACTGGAATTTAATATGAGTCAGGGCAATTCTGGATGCCTGCCAAAGGACTTACTAACAGTGATTGAGAAGCCAAAGGGAAGCATTCATAAACAAGATTCATGTGCAGACCCAGATGGATTCCTGCAAGAGTAAAGCACAATATGGTAAATTGGAAGGAAAAACAGAGGCAATCTTCTAAATGTGGTTTCTTTGCACTATAAACATGCATTCTTGAGCAGCTTGAGTACAAAGGCTGAAAAGAAAATCATTTGGCCTATGACTCGGCATTTGAATTTTTCCCTAAAGCCACATACAGATATATGAAAGAAATAAATTTAAATATTACTTGAAAATGTCTACTGATGTAATCCTCAGTAGTTCTCAAGTTAAATGTTATTATTAATATCTTTCCAAGAGCCAGTGACTGATTTTTTTTTTATTTCTTCTAGTAATGTGAGTCACCTATAACCTGAAATGCATGGCAATTGGACAGAAAAGAGAAAGAAAGGGAGAATAGGAGATAGAGGAGGCAAGAAAAAATAGGCTTAGGTGATTGTCAGAGCATTACTTGTTACAGAGGAGAATGCATCTCAGAAATGAGATATACCTTAGCATGAATTTCACTGTTCCAAGAAGATGGAACATCTATCAGGTCATTAATGACCATGGCATTTTGCTTTCATTGTTTATCCAGGAAAAAAAAAAAGCACAATAAAAGCAATTTAAAGTGAATAACCAAGATTCCTTTTATCAGTCTAAGAAAGGATTATGCAAAATTCTGAATTTGCTTTGTTCTCTATCACTTGAAACTCTTCCAAGCATTGATTTGTAAATCCAACTTGCTTTTGTGTTCTAGGATCAGTATTAAAGAAAAATAATAAACCAGTTGGGGAGGACTTAGGTAAAGAAGTTTCCTGGATGGCTCTATGAGTATTTTAATTAATTCAGAGATGCAGTAATTAGTCATCATGACCTCGGGATAACAGATTAACCCTGAAGTCACTCCAGAAGATTAGAATACTCTAAGCTTTGTTCTTTCCTCTTTTATTTCCCTCTTCAAGGACTTGCATGTCAGAGTTGCTAAGCAGTGGACTTCAAAAATTTTTGGTCATACACACGGGACCAAATGGACTTCACAGACATATTCAGAACATTCTAACCCAAAGCAACAGAATACACATTCTTCTCTAGTGCCCAGGGAACATTCTCCAGAGTAGATCACATCCTAGGTCATAAATCAGGTCTCAACTGGTACCAAAAGATTGGGATCATTCCCTGCATATTTTCAGACTACAATGCTTTGAAACTACAACTCAATCACAAGAGGAAAGTTGGAAAGAACTCAAATACA
>NW_028070672.1:0-383 GCF_054177405.1 Leptonychotes weddellii
AGTCCTGTTTCATTCTTTTGCATGTAGCTGTCTAGTTTTCCCAGCACTGCTTATTGAAAAGACCATCTTTTCCTCATTGTAAATTCTTGCCTCCTTTGTCATAGACTAATTGACTATATAACTGTGGATTTATTTCTGGGCTCTCTATTCTGTTCCATTGATCTATGTGTCTGTTTTTGTGCCACTACCATACTGTCTTGATGACGACAGCTTTGTAGTATATCTTGAAATTTAGTCTTACAACACCTCCAGCTTTGTTCTTCTTTCTCAGGATTGCTTTGGCTAGTCAGAGTATTCTGTGGTTTTATACAAATTTTGGTATAAAAAGTAACGGTCAATGATATTATAATAGCCATGTAACCAGACAGATGGTAGCTATACTT
>NW_028070673.1:0-383 GCF_054177405.1 Leptonychotes weddellii
CACTACTATTCTTGGAGTTTCTGCTCTACCTTCCATAGTATCAACAAATAGGTAAAACATAGAATTTATCAAAAATACTAAATTAGGATCACCATTGAATTTTCTTTCACCCAATACTAAATCCAGCCAGTGTTAACTTTGGAAACACATTGTCAGTTTGTCCTGTCTTCTTTCTCCGCAAGCCTGTAATTCTGCTTCCTCATTTGAATGATAAAATGAAAATAATCAGAAAATAGCTTTGGTAAATTCCTACCAACACAACAATTTATCCCTCTGCATTTGTGCTGTCTCTTGGATTATTATAAACATATGACTTTTTCCCCTATGTGAGGTCCACCCATGCCACATACACTGGGTTCCACCCATTCTTGCTTACTCATGAG
>NW_028070674.1:0-383 GCF_054177405.1 Leptonychotes weddellii
CGCCTGGGTGGCTCAGTTGGTTAAGCGACTGCCTTCGGCTCAGGTCATGATCCTGGAGTCCCGGGATCGAGTCCCGCATCGGGCTCCCTGCTCGGCAGGGAGTCTGCTTCTCCCTCTGACCTTCCTCCCTCTCATGGTCTCTGTCTCTCATTCTCTCTCTCTCAAATAAATAAATAAAATCTTTAAAAAAAAAAAAAAAGAATTGTTTTAAAAAAAAAGAAGATGACACAATTCCTGTTAATCCTTCTACTTTTCTGACTAATTATTCTCAGTAGCCTATGCTTAATTGCCTTGTTTTCTTTCTGTCACCCCCAATAATGGGCATAGCCCAGAACTAAGTTCTCTACTCTCTTGTCTCTCTGTATTTTGTCACAGAGAATGAC
>NW_028070675.1:0-383 GCF_054177405.1 Leptonychotes weddellii
CCTGGGTGGCTCAGTCGTTAAGTGTCTGCCTTCGGCTCAGGTCATGATCCCAGGGTCCTGGGATCGAGTCCCACATCGGGCTCCCTGCTCCGCGGGAAGCCTGCTTCTCCCTCTCCCACTCCCCCTGCTTGTGTTCCTGCTCTCACTATGTCTCTCTCTGTCAAATAAATAAATAAAATCTTAAAAAAAAAAAAAAAAAAAGAAAGATTCATGGGATTTGTGATTAAATGTCTTCTCAAAATTAAAAAGAGAGTCATGTGCACAAAAATGTGACTTCAGTAAAAATTAGGTCTGACACAAGTCACTTCATATTTAAACATTTCGGTGTTGTGCAAAAAGCTATCCACGGTCACATTCAAGTAAATACCTTAACTCTTATCTTA
>NW_028070676.1:0-383 GCF_054177405.1 Leptonychotes weddellii
CAGGGAACCAGACTTGGGGCTCGATCCCGGGAATCCAGGATCATGACCTGAGCTGAAGGCAGACACTTAACCAACTGAGCCACCCAGGTGCCCCTCCTCTGCTCTGTTTTGAATTGGGTTGTTTGGTATTTTTGTTGTTGGGTTGTAGGGGTTCTTTATATATTCTGGACATTAATCCCTTATCAGATATACGACTTGCAAATATTTTCTCTCATTCTGTTAGTTGTCTTTTTAACTCTCTTCATAGTATCTTTTGATGAATAAAAGTTTTTAATTTCAATGAAATCAAATTTAACTATTTTTTTTCTTTTATTGCCCATGCTTTTGGTGTCATATCCAAGAAGCCAGGCATTTTTAACTCTGTAAAAAATGTAATTAAAAAA
>NW_028070677.1:0-383 GCF_054177405.1 Leptonychotes weddellii
ATGGAATTGTGAAAAAGTTCTCATTACTTGGAAGGAAAAGTAATTCAGTCTTTGTGAATCAGTTCATGCTGTTCTCTTTTAGGAAGACTCCGTCCTATAAAATGTATCTTGCCTTGCCTCTGTAATTGCCCTGTGTAACTTTTTGCCAAAGAATTCTGGCTAATTTTCAAAGTTCCATGGTTATGAAAAATAATTACTATACATAATTTACATGCAGAGGGTGACATTTGGCTCTGGCCCTCTGTGACTAGTCACCGTTAGGGGTATAGGACAGCTCAAGCTGTCTGATGTCTAGAACCAGTGGGCCCTCCCTAAGAAGACATTCAGGAGCCAAGGCCCAAGGCCCTTTGTGACGGGGGCAGGCTTCTGTTTCAGCTTTCCTC
>NW_028070678.1:0-383 GCF_054177405.1 Leptonychotes weddellii
CCTGGGTGGCTCAGTTGGTTAAGCGACTGCCTTCGGCTCAGGTCATGATCCTGGAGTCCCGGGATCGAGTCCCGCATCGGGCTCCCTGCTCGGCGGGGAGTCTGCTTCTCCCTCTGACCCTCCCCCCTCTCATGTGCTTGCTCTCTCTCATTCTCTCTCTCTCAAATAAATAAATAAAATCTTTAAAAAAAAAAAAAGAAATCACTGTCTTTAAAGAAGCACTATCCAACAGGACTTTCTGCAGTGATGGAAATGTTCAATATCTATGTTGTCCAATACAGGAACCACAAACCACATGAGCCTATTGAGCATTTCAAATGTGACTGGTGTGACTAATGGACTGAATTTTTAAGTTTAGTTCACTTTAATTAAATTTCAATAGC
>NW_028070679.1:0-383 GCF_054177405.1 Leptonychotes weddellii
TTGGCAAATACATAGAACTCCATGCTCAAGTGGAGAAGAATATACACCTTCTTTGCTGTTCCATGAGGGTAGGTTTTCTTTATTTCAAGCAGTAAAACACATATCACATGCCTTCCATGGCCCTCACGTGG
This sequence comes from Leptonychotes weddellii, assembly GCF_054177405.1. Taxonomy (NCBI): domain Eukaryota; kingdom Metazoa; phylum Chordata; class Mammalia; order Carnivora; family Phocidae; genus Leptonychotes; species Leptonychotes weddellii. The sequence continues at coordinate 132 of NW_028070679.1, forward strand.
CCCTACGGGTCTGGAGTTAATGAGAAATTGCCAGGACTGCAGTAGATTGGCCGTAAGGCCAACTGCTCTGAATTTTCTCTTTTTCTTTCTTTTCTCTTTTCTTTTTTATTTTATTTATTTATTTTTTTATTCTTATGTTAATCCCCATACATTACATCATTAGTTTTATTTTTTTTTATTTTTTTTAATTTTATTTTTAAAGATTTTATTTATTTATTCATGAGAGACAGAGAGAGAGCGAGAGAGAGAGAG
>NW_028070680.1:0-383 GCF_054177405.1 Leptonychotes weddellii
GCCTGGGTGGCTCAGTTGGTTAAGCAACTGCCTTCGGCTCAGGTCATGATCCTGGAGTCCCTGGATCGAGTCCCGCATCGGGCTCCCTGCTCGGCAGGGAGTCTGCTTCTCCCTCTGACCCTCCCCCCTCTCATGTGCTCTCTCTCATTCTCTCTCTCTCAAATAAATAAATAAAATCTTTAAAAAAAAAAAAAAAAAAGATCTAAGAGATCTCCTTAACTTGGTGAACCAATACTTTCCAAGTAATATGTGTCATACATGGGTAAAAGATTGATTCAATGTGCAAGACAGACCAATGGGATTTAAATGTGACCGTACTAAAAGATAAATAATATATTTTCAGGTTCTACATTACAAATGATTTAAGAAATTACTTGTTGAGT
>NW_028070681.1:0-383 GCF_054177405.1 Leptonychotes weddellii
CCTGGGTGGCTCAGTTGGTTAAGCGACTGCCTTCGGCTCAGGTCATGATCCTGGAGTCCCGGGATCGAGTCCCGCATCGGGCTCCCTGCTCGGCAGGGAGTCTGCTTCTCCCTCTGACCCTCCCCCCTCTCATGTGCTCTCTCTCTCTCATTCTCTCTGTCTCAAATAAATAAATAAAATCTTAAAAAAAAAAAAAAAAGGATTATTCACCATGACCAGGTGGGATTTATTCCTGGGATGCAAGGGTGGTTCAACAATTGCAAATCAATCAATGTGATAGAGCACATTAATAAAAGAAGAAACAAGAACCATATGATTCTCTCAATTGAAGCAGAAAAAGCATTTGACAAAATACAACATCCTTTCTTGATTAAAACTCTTCA
>NW_028070682.1:0-7816 GCF_054177405.1 Leptonychotes weddellii
GGTCTCTGGCTGCACTCCATGCTCACCTGGCCTGTGACCAAGTGTTTCTGTCTCTGGCACCTGACTCGGTGTGGAGTCTCCAAACCCAGACATCCCTGTGGTGCACTCCCACACTGCTCCTCCTGGGGGAGGAAGAGGAGTCTCCCTGGATTTGCCGCTTGTTGGGTCCCTCCTGGAAGAGCAGTGGCCTGACTGTGCCGTCGATTATGGTTTATGGCAACCCCAAGCTGAGAGCCCACTCCTCTGCTCCGTCTCTGCAGCCGGCTTCCCCACTCCAATCCCTGGGAGCTCTGCCCCACTCAGGCAGCCCTGCAGTCTTTCTGTGACCCAAAGGGTCCTGAAACCACACTGTCCCATGAGGGTTCCACCCCCCACTTAGCCACTGGAGCGACGTCCCTCAGCGGTGCCAACTTCTAAAAGTTCCAATTTTGTGCTCTTCTGCTCTATCACTTGCCAGAAGCGGCAAACGGAGGCCCCCTCCCCTGCCATCTATCCTCCCGAATATCACCTCGGATTCACTTTTCCGCACTTCCTACCTTCCAGAAAGTGGTCCCTTTTGTGTTCAGAGAGTTGTTGCTATTCTTTTCTTCGATCTTCTGTTGAGTTTGTAGGTGTTCAGAATGGTTTGATCCCCATCCAGCTGAATTCCTGGGACCAGACAAAATCCAGGTCTCCTGCTCCTCCACCATCTTGCTCTGCCCCCTGGGTGTGAAGCCTTCTTAAAATTATTCTTTTCCTGGTGTGCCTGGATAGCTTAGTCTATAAAGTGTCTGCCTTCAGCTCAGGTTGTGATCCCAGGGTCCTGGGATTAAGCCCTGCTTTGAGTTCCTTGCTCAGCAGGAAGTCTGCTTCTCCCTCCACTCATGCCCGCTCTCTCTCAAATATATAAAATCTTTAAAATAAGAAAAGAAAAATTATATCTCTCCCTCTGCCCTTCCCCATCCACTTAGGCTCTCTCTCTCAAAAAAAAAAGAGTAATAATAATAAAATTAAGAAAATAAATGAATAATTATGTGTAAATGATAAATGAATAAAATATGCAGCCCTGACTTACTTCAGCTCTTTATTTGCATAACTTTTTTTCATTATTTATATCACTGTTGGATTTCATTTGTCATTTTGACCTAATTATAATTTTGATCAAAATACTTTGTAATCGTTCATTTATTTAGTGTGTGAGTGACATCAGTTCAAGCACTTTTTTTGCAATAACAGATACAAGTTTTCCAGCTTAAAACTAAAGAGAAATTTTATTATAAATAAAAGTATATTTCACAGAACTAAACCGAAATTATTCTGTCATATGTCAGATATGAGTCTATATAACCCCAGAAGTTTCCTGTCTCATTGTCACCTTAATTTTACTTTTCTATCATTTTGGCTTTCTCTCTTTTTTTTTTTTTAAGATTTTATTTATTTATTTGACAGAGAGAGTCAAATAAATATTTGACACTGTGAGAGAGGGAACACAAGCAGGGGGAGTGGGAGAGGGAGAAGCAGCCTCCCCGCAGAGCAAGGAGCCGATGCAGGCTCAATTCCAGGACTGTGGGATCATGACCTGAGCCGAAGGCAAATGTTTAATGACTGAATCACCCAGGCACCCCTCATTTTGGCTTTCTATGTGTTCCAAGTTCATGTAGCATACTGAGTGGAGAGATGATCAATTTCACATTTCTGGAGGATTATCTCTGAATGGCCTTTCTCAAAGTAGGAGGCTTCTGCTAAATCAAAATCTTATGACCAGATATGTTGGGTCACATTCATAAACTTGAATATTTCTTTATAAACACATGTACATTTGATTTGTTAATGTAAGATAATTTTCTGGAAAATAGTGGTACAAAACACTGGCATCTAACTTATGGAAGGCTAAGAGATAATTTTACGGCAATTGCAAAATTTGTGTCCTGTCACATGTTCTGGTTTTGTTTTTTTAGTATTTTTCTTTTAAAATTTTAACTGGTAAGTTTAAATGTTTTGAGAATGATGACATTGAAGTTAAGACAATAGGTAATTCAAGAATAGAATATTTAGGATTAGTTTGTTCTTTAGATGTACTATAGAATATTGTCTGCAAGTCACATGAACACATGTTCTGGGATGCCTGGACATATGAATATAGACAATAGAATATTTTTTTAAGATATTATTTATTTATTTGAGAGTTTGAGTGAAAGCAAGAGAGAGAGGGCCCAAGCAGGGGGAGCAGCAGAGGGAGAGGAAGAATCAGGCTCCCTGCTGAGCAGGGTGCCCCATGTGGGGCTTGACCCCAAGACCCTGAGATCATGACCTGAGCTGAAGGCAGATGCTTAACTGACCAAGCCACCCAGGTGTCCCAGACAATAGAACTTAAATTCATTGCCTTTGCTAGGAAAAAAAAAGAAAAAACAAAAAAAAGTGAACAACTTTGAGTGATTTTTATCATGATGGTATACTAAGAAAATCACCTTTCTATATTAAAGACTTCAAGGTACATATCTTTTTTTTAAATTAATTAATTATTTAAATTTTCAGATTAGTGAATAGCATTTGTTGGTTCCTCATTTGATAAATGTGGTGTTATCTAACTTACCATGTTGGAAACAAACTAGAAATATTCCCAAATTTTATATTTTATGTTTAGTTTTGCAAAGTACATTTGTACTTTGTATATATACAAATAGTTATACACTTATATATACAGCTTTATGTAATTTACATTATATAAGTTTATATGTATTACATATATAAGCAAAGCCATGTACATATTTCTATTCATATATTTTTATACTTATTTTCATATATTTGTATTTATTTACTTATTTATTCTGGGTGACCCAAACAGCATATACTGATTGCCATTTTGTTTATATAATAAACTCAAATTATGAATTTTCTTTCTTTTTTAAGTAAAACACAAAACACTTTGTAATGTAACTCATGGCCTAATTTTTGTGTCAGGGAGACTCTTTATTATATTTTGGAAAATAATAGAAAAAAATTGACATATTTTTGTCCTGAAATTTCCAGAAACACACATCTAAATTTGTGTTACCTTTATTTCAAAGTGAAATATATTTAAATATTACATTATCATTATAATCCAAAGCCACATAGCACTTTTCTTAGAAAATATTTTTTTAAATATTCAATAAATATTAACTGATTTGACATTTATAGCCTTCCACTGCACAAATTATTTATTTTAGCATCTTATGTCTCTCAAATTTTACTTCTTGACAAGTTAGTACAATATTCAGGAGGGAAAAAAACACCATCTACTTTACCCCACAGTCACTGATGATTGTTTGTTACAATAGTAGAATATAGTCCATTCTGACTCATTATTATTATATAAATTTGTCATGATAAGAAATTTTTCCAAAAATTTATAGCATTCACTGACTTATGCTGATATTTAAATTTTAAGTAAAAAGAGTAATCTGACTCTATTAACTGTTTGCTATTTTAGCTAATTTGAAAAAAATTCACTTTGTTTTTCTAATATATTTCTACAAACTCATACTGCAACACATAGAGTTCTTAAAAATATTTATTTTTCAAATATGTTTGTTTTCCCAAACAATAAAATTCCAAAAGAATATATGTTGTAGACATATTTGCTGAAGTAAAATTTAATATAAGATGGAATTATTCTTTAGGCCATGGGAGGACTAATTTTATGAAACAATAACATCAGCATCATTTATAGTATATTATGCAATGGTACAAAATGTGGAAATGATATTTAATATCTTTAGGATATGCCATATAGAAAATTGTTTGCCTATGTGACCAGTTTCTAAGTAGGAAAGTCAAGTTAAAAATACAAACAGTGCCATTTTTTTTTTTTAACTTCTAAATGGCTCTTTAAAACATGGAGAGACAATTAAGTCAATTTAGGCTTTTGTTTAGTTTTAGTGTGTATATTTGTTTTACATATAAGGCTGACTATATATTTGCAGTACATTTTTAGGTTTGGGCAAGAGTATATGACTGGATCCAAAAGCAGTTTGACTAGGGGATTCCTTATTTTTTGAGGGAAATGATTTTTATTCCACTGGATTTTCTGATATAAATTTCATAGAAGAGGGGTATGCTTATAACTATTTGCAAAATGAGTGTCTTTAGTGATTGTGAAAATCAGTCTTAATTTTTAAATACGAAGAATTGTTAACATAAAAATGTACACCTTACTCTACTAGAAGAAATTATAGGTGCATTAGAAAGTTATCATTGGGTGGCTCAGTCATTAAGAGTTTGTCTTTGGCTTAGGTCATGATCCCAGGGTCCTAGGATCAAGCCCCGTGTTGGGCTCCCTGCTCAGCAGGAAACCTGCTTCTCCCTTTCGCACTCCCCTTGCTTGTGTTCCCTCTCTCTCTGTCAAATAAACAAATAAAATCTTTTTAAAAAAAAGTTATCATTAAAAGAATTATAGCTACTTTGTCACAAAGGAGACAACAGAATTTCAGAGTTTCCAATTATTTAAAAATTACTTATTTACCAATTATTTTTTAAGACAAAATCATCCTTCCTCTGAAATTTGTTCATCTCCTTTTTAAGCCTTACTTAAATTTATTCAATTACCTTTTTAGCAAAGCTAAAATACCATGAATTATCACTATACTTCATTTTTTTAAAGATTTTATTTATTTATTTGAGAGAGAAAGAGCTAGAGAGAGCATGAGCTGGGTGAGGAGCAGAAGGAGAAACAGACTCCCCAGTGAGCAGGGACCCTGATGTGAGGCTCAATCCCAGGACTCTGGGATCATGACCTGAACCGAAGGCAAACACTTAACCAACTGAGCCACCGAGTGAGCCACCGAGGTGCCCCAAATTATCACTATACTTGAGATACACTCATACATACATACATACATATATATAAATTTCAATATAGAAATATATATTTCTTTGTATATGCATAAAATATATGTGTATGTTAGTATATTTATAAGTATTTATATAAAATTAAATGACATACATACATACACCATATATATACATGATTGCTCTTGTTTTTGATGACCTTGACAGTTTGTAGAGTATTGGTCAAATATTTTGCTGAATATCCCTCAATTGGGACTTGGCTAATGTTTTCTCATGATTAGAATGGGATTATGAGATTTTTGGAGGAAGATTATTACAGAGGTAAGCTGCCACTCTCATCACATAGTATCAAGTGCATATACTATCAGCACGACTTCACTGATGATGTTAATCTGGATCACCTGGCTGAAGTATTTGTCAGGTTTGTCCAGGACAGAGTTGGTGCAGGGAGGGGTGGGGGGTAGCCCAGACATCAGGATGGGGAGTTGTGTTCCATTTCCTTGTGGACTGAGTATATATTATAAATTATTTGGAAATCTTCTGCATGAGGACTTTTATTTTTATTTATTCTTTTATTTATTTATTTATTTACTCGTTCACTTATCTATCTATGTATGTATGTAATCCTCTCGTTCTGCCAATATGGACTCTTAGATACTTCAAATGCTTTGGGCTATAATCCAATATTCTTATTTTATTGTTTTGCCCATATTGTTCCAGACTTACCTGTTGAGAGCTTTCTCATTCGCTCCTGTGACTCTTTAACATACTTCATCATTGTATGTGTGTGTATATGTTGAGTGTGTATCTGTGTATGTGTTGTGTGTGTATACGTGTGTCTTTTTCCTTTTTTATTAAAGGTCTTCCTAACATTTCCTTATAATATACTCTAAGCTTATCTTGTATATTCACTGCCCAGTCCTGAAATCAGCCAAGGAACCCTAGTTCCTTTCATTGGTAAATGGTATTAGAAACTAATATCTGGGCATTAGGTAAGCTCATTGCTACTTGGGTGTTTGCTTCTAGGTACTCTGAATTGATATAGCAAGGAAATGCATGTATGCATATATGTATGCTTAATTATGCATTAAATATATCTATGAATATATATGTGACCACACATATCTATATAAATAATGTTACATTTTGTTCATGCTGATGCTTCCAGCTCAAATTCATTACCATATGGGTCATTCTGGTCTCCTTCCCATGCTTACCTATAACTCCATTCCAACAATGAGAAATCTAGCTCCTACACTTAACCATTCATTTACTTAATTGTTCAATTTCAGTATACATATATAATAGTTTCAGAATTGCTAACCTGTATCCTTGGGAAACAACTATATCAAGTAGAATATTTTACCTATGAACATTTATTTTTACTTTCATTCTTACAGACCCACCAATTTCTGAAGTCACTTAGAACAGCACCTTTTCTGTTCACTGCCCTCACTGAAGTTGTTTCATATGTTTGTAATACAGTTGGACGTTTTTGGCATATTTGCATTCCGTCCTGGGATACCTTGACCAATCAAATGATTTTTTAAAAATTGGTAAATGTTAAAGTCCACTCTGTGCAGTCAAATTCTCTGCAGTTTTGACAAGTGCATAGTGCCAGCTGTGCAGCATTACAGTATCACACAGAATAGTTTCTCCACCTCTAAAATTTCCCTTATACAATAACTTCTCCACAAACCTCTGGCAACCACTGATGCGCTTACCATCTCTATAGTTTTGCCTTTTCCAGATCATCTAAATTGAGTCATACAGTGTATAGACTTTTACATTGGTTTCTTGTACTTATCAGTATATATTTAAGATATATCTATGTCTTTGAGTGGCTTGAGAGCCCATTTCATTTTATTGCAAAAAAGTATTTCATTAAATGGATATACCAGTTTGTTTATCCATTCACCTACCAAAGAACATCTTATTTGCTTCCAGTTATTGGTGTTTAAAAAGCTACCACTATAAACATTTTCTTAATGGTTTTTGTGTGAGCATAAGTTTTCAACAGTTGGGTAGTTATGTAATTATACAATTGCTGAATTATACAGTAAGATTTTGATTAATTTTGTAAGATACTATCTTCCAATGTCTCTCTATCAATTTATACTTCCACCAGCAATTAATGAGAACTTCTGTTGTATTACATTCTTGTCACCAAGTGGTATCATCAGGTTTTGGATTTTTACCAATTTAACTAATGTGTAAGGGTACATCGTTTTAATTTGTAACTTCTAAAAGACAAATGGAAGTGAACGTCTTTCACATGTTTATACATCAGATGTCACTGAGATGTCTGTTTAGGTATTTTGCTCATTAATTATTGGGTTGAATATTGTAAACATTGAGTTTTATGAATTCTTTATATATTTTGGATATTCGTTCTTTATTGGATATGTTTGCATTTTTTCCAATCTATGACTTGTCTTTTCATCTTCTTCGTAATGACTTTTGCACATCATGAGTTTTTAATTTTAGTATAATCCAACATATCTTTTTTTTTTCTTCCATGAATCATGCTTTTGATGTTGTCTCTAAAATCTTGTCACCAAACCCAAGTTTTCTCTGATGTTTTCTTCTAGAAGTTTTATAATTCAGCATTTTTAGAAAATATTTATTTATTTATTTGAGAGAGAGACAGAGAGCATGATTGGGGGTAGGGACAGAGGGAGAGGTACAAGCAGACTCCTCACTGAGCAGAGCGCCCCATACAGGGCTCAATCCCAGGACCCTGAGATCATGACCTGAGCTGAAGGCAGCCACTTAACTGACTGAGCCACCCAGGCACCCCGTCAAAGGAGCATAATACAATTCAGAAATACAAAATCATTCTCAGATACCCTTATGAAAAGTTGGGTACATACCTAGCAGTGTTATTGTGGGTAATTATAAAGAAATGTTTAAAGTTTAATTTTTAATTTACCTTTATCTTCAATTTTTACTTATAATTTCAAATTTTTAAATTTAACTTTTAAGTTACCTTTAACTTTACATTTAC
>NW_028070683.1:0-383 GCF_054177405.1 Leptonychotes weddellii
TTTCATTCCTACTTTATGTTCAAGACTTTTAGGGCCTGAGAGTATACATCCAAGTTTTAAAAAGGTTAATGTTCTATTTTGTCTGGAAAAAAATCATGTAGCTCTGCACCCATACAAACCACCTCCATGCATTTTCAATGCTGATAGAAGAAAATCACAACTTTCTAGTTTTTTCCCACATCTCAAGATAAAAATTGTGAAACATGCAGAAAAGTTGAAAGAATTATATAGTGGATACCCATATACCTACTATCCGGATGCTATAATTGTTAATATTTTGTGGTTTGCTTTGTCACATTACCCATTTTTTCCATCTGCCCATTCATTGATCCATCTTACTTTCCGTGCATCTCAGAGCAAGTTGCAAACACCAGTACACTTCT
>NW_028070684.1:0-383 GCF_054177405.1 Leptonychotes weddellii
ATGAGGCCATTCCCATCTTGGTGAAGCACATTTTTCTTCCTAGACCCTCACTTGCTCTGGTAAAAAGCTTGGTTGGGGTGATAAAGCTGGATTACAATCTCTTGCACCTGCTTTTAGACATTCTCGTTTACACGTGTTCCTTTTTGCCGTTGCCTGGTTTTGTTTTTCTCATTAACGAGCATCACCGGTGCAGCATCAGAGTGGACCGGCCTCCACATGGACGAGGCTAACCCCTGCCCCCCCAAGCCTCCCTTTAAATCTGTCTCTCTTTCATCTCCACAGCAAACCCAAGGAGCCCGTCTTCAGCACAGGTAAGTCTGATTTCATCTTTGTGCAGGTGCCCCTCACCCCCCTCAGGACTCGGGGGACAAATAAGTAGCTTG
>NW_028070685.1:0-383 GCF_054177405.1 Leptonychotes weddellii
GTGTGCTGAGCTGTGGGTTCAGTGTAGTCTGGGACTAGGGCTCAGTGTGTGCTGGGATGTGGGCACAGTGTGAGCTGGGATCAAGGTTCAGTGTGAGCTGGGATGTGGGCTCAGTGTGAGCTGGGATCAAGGCTAACTGTGTGCTGGGACCAGAGTTCAGTGTGAGCTGGGACCAGGGCTCAGTGTGGTCTAGGACCAGGGCTCAGTGTGGGCTGGGATGTGGGCTCAGTGTGAGCTGGGACCAGGACTCAGTGTGAGCTGGGATGTGGGCTCAGTGTGAGCTGGGATCAAGGCTCAGTGTGTGCTGGGGCCAGAGCTCAGTGTGGCCTGGGACCAGGGCTCAGTGTGTGCTGGGATGTGGGCTCGGTGTGAGCTGGGACCAG
>NW_028070686.1:0-383 GCF_054177405.1 Leptonychotes weddellii
CCTGGGTGGCTCAGTCGTTAAGCGTCTGCCTTCGGCTCAGGTCATGATCCCAGAGTCCTGGGATCGAGTCCCACATCGGGCTCCCTGCTCGGCAGGAGGCCTGCTTCTCCCTCACCCACTCCCCCTGCTTGTGTTCCTGCTCTTGCTATCTCTCTCTCTGTCAAATAAATAAATAAAATCTTTAAAAAAAAAAAAAAAAGGTGCTTTACTTAAAGTTATGTGTGTATGTATATATCCATATACATATGTGTGTATTTTTTCCTGCCATGGAATCTGTAATAAACATTTATAAGTAAAAAGCTCTAAATGTTCTTCCACTGAATATGGGGCCTACTAATATATCCAAACACAGCCATCTAAACCCAGATTACCAAGACTGGTAT
>NW_028070687.1:0-383 GCF_054177405.1 Leptonychotes weddellii
TGGACTCTGAAAAACAAACTGAGGGTTCTAGAGGGGAGGGGGGTGGGAGGATGGGTTGGCCTGGTGGTGGGTATTGAGGAGGGCACGTTCTGCATGGAGCACTGGGTGTTGTGCACGAACAATGAATCATGGAACACTTCATCTAGAACTAATGATGTAATGTATGGGGATTAACATAAGAATAAAAAAAAAAAAATTGGAAAAAAAAAAAGCCTCCCAGGTGAGAAATGCTGGGAGTGTTTTTCCCTCACTAACAGGATCAAGCAGAGATAGATACACAGGCATTCCTCTCTATGCGCGGTATGGGGAACCATTACAATAACCACACAAGCTGAAACTGGGCAAAAAGATGTTATGATCAGTGGGGAAAATTATGATTGCTC
>NW_028070688.1:0-383 GCF_054177405.1 Leptonychotes weddellii
CGCCTGGGTGGCTCAGTTGGTTAAGCGACTGCCTTCGGCTCAGGTCATGATCCTGGAGTCCCGGGATCGAGTCCCGCATCGGGCTCCCTGCTCGGCAGGGAGTCTGCTTCTCCCTCTGACCCTCCTCCCTCTCATGCTCTCTGTCTCTCATTCTCTCTCTCTCAAATAAATAAATAAAATCTTTAAAAAAAAAAAAGAAGTGTCAGTTAGATTGGGCAGCTAGGAGATTGGTGATGACCTGCAAGAAAAATTTCAGTAGAATTGGGAGCAGAAGCCAGGTTGCTTTGGGGAGGAAGTGGGGTATCAGGAAACTGAGGTAGCCAGTGTAGATAACTCTTCCAACAAGTTATCTACTTTGGCTTAGGAGGAGAAGAGGCTAGTTG
>NW_028070689.1:0-383 GCF_054177405.1 Leptonychotes weddellii
GAGGGGGGATAGAGCAAGTCTATCTACACCAGAGGCAAAAAACCCACCTGCAGGCTGACCGTCCAGGCGTCCCCAGCGGTCTGCCCCGGCCCGAAGTCACCACGCAGGCAGAAGCCTCGGGTCAGCCGGCCCGTCTGTGGGATCTGCTGAGCCGTCAGGCCCAGGTGGAAGGACCGACTGTCACTTCGTGTCTCTCTGCAGAGGTGCAGGTGGTGGGGCTGGAGGGCTCCGACAAGCTCAGCATCCTCCGAGGCTGCCCGGGGCTGCCCGGGGCCGCGGGGCCCAAGGGAGACGCCGGGGTCAATGGAGAGAGAGGTAGGTGCAGCGGGCCGGGGGTGGGGTGGCAGGGGGCCTGCCCTTCTCCTGCTAGACCCGGGGTTGGG
>NW_028070690.1:0-383 GCF_054177405.1 Leptonychotes weddellii
TAGAACCCTCAGTTTGTTTTTCAGAGTCCATCGTTAATGAGACAATTCTTAAGGAAGAAATAAGAGATGGTTTCAGATGACTCACTGAATGTCAAGGTGGGTTCCAAAAGATCCTTGCATCCAAAATTGGGAGTCCAAGCACTGAGATTGTAGATAAAAATATTCCACAAAGGAGAAAAGCAGTCATGTCTCTTGAAATGTTCTAAATTATATTTAGAAGGATTATTTAGTAATGGTGTGATAGAATTATCAGTGGTTCAAAGATCCAACATATTGACATAGTGTACTCATGACAGAGTTACTTCATTCATTCCACAAAAGAATCTTGAGCCAGACACTCTACTAGGTACTGGGAATAGAGTTGTGAACACAGCAGATGAAAC
>NW_028070691.1:0-383 GCF_054177405.1 Leptonychotes weddellii
CAGCAGAGCGTAGGGATTAAAAGCCCAGATTCTGCATCCAGAGTGCCTGGCTTTATAATTCTTCCTAGCCCTGTGACCTTCAGCAAGTCACTTAACTTCACTGCCAGATTCCTCATCCGCAAAGTGGGAATAACAAGAGGGTTGTGGTGACAATTTCATGGGTTCCTATTTGTAAAGCGTTTAGACAGTGGCTGGCATACGGTAACAGCTAAGTGTCTGTTAAGAAGTTATCATGTTGGGGCGCCTGGGTGGCTCAGTTGGTTAAGCGACTGCCTTCGGCTCAGGTCATGATCCTGGAGTCCCGGGATCGAGTCCCGCATCGGGCTCCCTGCTCGGCAGGGAGTCTGCTTCTCCCTCTGACCCTCCTCCCTCTCATGCTCTCT
>NW_028070692.1:0-383 GCF_054177405.1 Leptonychotes weddellii
TTCTTAATGTGCGCGCTTCTGCCTTTTCCATTAAGTTTGAGAAAATTTATACCAGCTTGGTCATGTCCTGTGTGAGCTGCATGACGGGCCTCCCTCGTGCCACCCAGAGCTCCCCGTCTTAGCAGCGCAGGGGATCGTCCTCCCCCAGGCCTGTGGGGAGCAGCTGGGTCGGGGCCAGATGCCCCAGAGGCCAGGCAAGACCAAGACCACGTGTGGTCTGGGGTGGAGGCTGGGGGGACTTGTGTTTATACAGGCTACGGCCTTTGACCCTCCTGCTCCCTCAGCCACGTTCATGGTGGAGGGAGGGGGGTGGCATTCTACAGCACCTATTCCCACAAGGGTCAAGATTAAAAAGATAACAGTGTGCTAAAAGTGCGGACACA
>NW_028070693.1:0-14727 GCF_054177405.1 Leptonychotes weddellii
CCCATCCCTCCCACCCCCCTCCACTCCAGCAACCCTCAGTTGGTTTCCTGAGATTAAGAATTCCTCATATCGCATTTGCATTTCTAACAAGTTTTCAGATGATGCTGGTGCTGCTGGTCTGGGAGCCACATTTTGAGAACAGTTGCTATAGGGTTTAACAACTACACAACTGTAATTGGTCTCATATAAAGTATTTCCTCCATAATTTGTGTCCTCACTCATATTTAGTTAGGCTTATCATATTTCTGGTATGTTGCAAACGTCTCTTGGGAATAGGCCAGGTCTCCCCCTTCCTTTGGCGTTTTCTGGGATGTTACGAACAGGCTTCTCATTACTGTGGACCAGATGGTTTCATTTGGCTCTGTGGACTTGGCACCATATAAATGGCTCCAAGGACATATGAGTGAATTGTTGGCTTGAGGGAGAGAGGGGAGAGATGGGGCTGTCTTACTGGTGTTGGAGTCAGGTTAACTTTTTACTGTCTTCATACCAGCACACCCTAAAGAGGGGAGATTTATGCCTATGTCCCTGGGTTCATCTCTTTTCCAAGGATTGTTTCTCCCACCCTGTCATCACCTGTCCATTCAGCCTGGGGGCAGAGCTGACCCACCTCTGATACACATTATATTCAGACCTTGGATAGAGGTGGGCCTGTATTCAACACAGGGAAAACTGAGGCCATGTTGGGAATGAAAGAGGGGAGGCCAGACCCAGGCATGGGTTGGGCCCAGAAGGGCCCAGAACCTAGGGCAGAAACCAAGGAACACATTGACTCTGGGGCTCAAAATGAGGCAGGAGGTCAGAAAGATTGGGAAACACTGTGGATGAGGTGCCCAGGAATGGGAGAGTTCACAGCTCAAGTGAGGCCTGTCTTTGGAGCCTCTTAGGACTTCTGCTGGGTCGGTGAAAAAAACAGGTGCCTGTCTTTAAATGCTAAAATGGTTAACTGGCTGATGGGGCCGACTTTAGGGCATAAGTAGAACAACTGTTTTCTAGGTGGGGGAGGGAGAAGGGCTCACAGAGCACTGCAAAGGTACCGCTAATCCTCCTTTCCTGACGCTGAATACTAGTATTTAATTTATTGGTATTCTAGTATTTTAAATAATTTACATTTGATAATATTTGATGTGTAACTACTAAAGATAAGAGATGACATTAATCACGCGTCTACTGTTCCTCTCAGTAGTGCTGCAAGGTAACTTTCCCCCTTTCTCAGAAATAAGGCAGTGGAAGCTAGAAGTCCTTTGCCCAAGTTCGTGTAGAGCTGGAGTTTACACCCAGTCCCTTCTGCGCAGACCTGCTCTCCTTTCACTGAAACGTGAGGCAGTTTGGGTCACGGGTTGTCTCCAGGGTTCCTGCTGATCATTCTGGAGTTCTCCCTCCATGCAGGGGGTCACCCTGTCACCTAATAACGGGTTGTCACAACTCTGTTCTACCTTGATAAAATTTAGCCACCTCTTTAGGAAAGGTTTTTTTTTTTTTTTTTGTGTGTGTGTGTGTGTGTTTGTTTTTTGTTTCCCTTCAAATATGAAAAAATTCTCAAACCATTCACTTCCTCCTAACTTGCAAATTTGGAGGAGGGAGAGTGGATTTTGGCAGCCCTGAAAATTAAACTTGGTAGTATGATATGTCACCCTTCTAATCGACATGACTATCCCTGATGAAAACAAGCTGCAGTGCACACAGAAACTCCCCCCGCCAATTCATTGGCCTGCATCTGGCCATATTGAAGTCCCCTCTTCACCTTTGTGAGTGAGACTCGCACCAGAGTTTCCCATAAAACCCTGCTGTATCACTCAAGAGCGTTCTGCCCTCATCCACACGACTGGAGTAGAGTCTGAGTGGTACTGTAAAACCAAGTTTATAGAACTGATGAGTCACGGAGGAGAGGTCTGGGCAGCAGCTGGAGCCAGCCACAGAACCGGAGAGGTAGAAGGTGGAGCCCACGGTTTAGGGGTCACAAGGGCCTAGGAGTCGTGGATGGATATACATCAGGTCACCTTGGAGGGAGGTCACAGCATCCTAAAAAATCAAGAACAAAGTGGCTAGCCCAATCTAGTAGTTTTTACAGGACAAATACTGATAGAAAACCAGGGCTGTCATTTCGCTGAAGCCAAACAAGAGATGTGTGATAGTTCTTCCTTCTGAAATCCAAAAGTTGGGATGTAAACCTTCTCAGATGTTGGTTTTAAGAGGGGATTTTAAGTATGTTCTTAAATACTTTGTCATTGTCTCAGTTAATATCAGAGTAACTTAGAACCCTCAGGCCCGCCTTGTAGCCCGCTTAGCCTGGAGTCGTTCTGCTGCGGAGAGAAGTCAGTGGTTGCAGCTGGGTCTCCAGATGTGAGCCTGTGAGTGCTTCCCAGGCCACTTCCCTCTCCGCAGTGCCCACTAGGTGACGCCTGTGGATGGAATAGGCTTTGCAGAGTACAGGCAGGCTGCCTCTGTTCTTCACGTCCCAGGCCCACATCTTGCTGAGAAGATGCCGAAATGGCAAGATCCTGAAGAAATGACTCTGTGCCGAATGCTCAGAGAAAGGGCATGTGAGGATCTCAGTCAGCCTCCTCTCTTGGGACGGGAACCTGATGTCTCTGCTTAGCATATGTGATGGCCTAATTACAAAACCAGGAAAACAGCCCCAAACCCTGCATAACCCAAATAGCTGTAGACTTCTGGGCAGGTTTATGACTGCTTTACAAGGGCAAACAGTTCTCCCAACTAAGGTGATTTGCCACGGTCTCAGTGTGGTAAGCTAAATATGTGAGCCTTCTGGAAGGAGGATTGGAGGTAGGTGTGAGGATTTTTTTTAACTGTACCAGTTGTTCCTATACTGAAGGAGGCATCAGAATCCATTGGAGGTGTTGTTAAGGCATGGATTTTTAGGCTCCACTCAGAGGTCCTGATTTAGAAGTCTTGGGTGAGGTCTGAGAATTTGCATTTCTACAAGTTCCCAGGTGATGTTAATGCTGGTTTGGGGAACCTCACATAGACAACCCCTGTATGACTGCATTGTTGAAAGTATGTGGGTGAGGGGCCCCTGGGTGGCTCAATTAGTTAAGTGTCGGACTCCTGACTTTGGCTCAGGTCATTATCTCTGGGTGCTGGGATAGAGCCCTGGCCGCACACTCAGCGGGGAGTCTGCTTGAGGTTCTTTCCCTCTCCCTCTGCCCCTTCCCTCCCTCTAAAATAAAGAAATAAATCTTAAAGAAAAAAGCATGTGGGTGAGAAAAATGTGTGGACAGAGGGTTGGGGGCTGGGGGATAACAAACTTCGGGATCAGTGTAAAGAGATTTCCTTGAGCTATCACAAAGCCACGTCCCCCTTGTGTGGCTTTTCAGACACAGTGCGCGTCAACGACACATGGTGCTTTTATTTGATAAATCGACCAGGCAGGGATAAGTTAAATCTCATGGCAAGTCAGGGACAAATAAGCAAGCACCTGGGCCATTGCTGGAGATACATTGAGGTGATGTATTTAAATTTGCTTGATTGTTTTTCTGGTAGGGAAATGAAATGTTCTCTCTGTACCGCAGGTGTTCAAGTGCTTTTTTTAATGGCTAAATATTTAAAGTGACAGTCAAGTCAAGGCGAAGAAGGTTATGTGAGAGTACATTCATAGCTGGCAGTTTCTGAACGTCCTGATTGATACTCTTTTTGAAACTCTTTGGGTAAGAGTGGGTACATTGGGGTATACGAAAATAATCCCATTACACCCCAGACTACTTCTGAAGTGTGTGTTAGCGTTGCCAAAGCATCCTCATGTGGCATAGCCTCTTCGTACAGATTTTTGAATGTTTATATATATTTTTTCTAAACTAACTGTTCTGTGCAGTACAAGATAGGTTAGTTTGATCTCCATTCCACAAGTGAGGGCTGTGGTCCAGGACAGTTAATTATCAGCCAAAAGTTACGGGGTTTAGCCTCCAAACTGAAAACAAGAAGTCCTAGACTTGAGGTTCCAGGCTCCATCTCCAGTTTCCACTCCTGCCTTTCCACCTGGACTCCTATTAAAGCGATTCTTAGGGAAACTTCCACTGAGTTTGCACTAGCTGTGTCTTATCCCCAGTTAAAAAATTGGGGTACCCTTGAGATCTTTTATTTCCCTCCCGTACTGAAATATTCAGCCCTCAGGTTGATAGCAAGGCAGGCAGGCATTTTCCTCTCTATATTTCACATAATGACTGTGAAATCCTTTCCACAAGAACATAGAGGTTTTGTTCTGTTCTGTTTCCAATTTCAGAACAATAAGTTTCTAATGCACCACCACCCACCGGAAAAAGAGCACATAGTGACTGACAAGATGAGGTCTTTGTTTGGTAGTATTTCAAATCTTGGGCTTTCTGAAATCCCTAACACTCTGGTTATAAATCACTAAAAGGTGGATGTTCTCTAAAATGAATTTTGCATGAAATGTCAGCCAGAGTCTAGGGGACAGCTACAATATTTACGACTGGTGGTATTTCTTAGGGGAGGTAAAAGAAAATGAAGCCAATATAGTTTAGCTTAGTACTGGGGGCAGGGAAGAAAGGCAAGATAGAAATTAGAAGATAGAAATTTCTTTCATTCACCCAGGTATTTTGTTTCTGCCATTTTCAGTGTGAATAAAATCTGCAGTGCTCAAAGCAAGGGGTTCAGGAGTGTGATCCAAATGGGAAAAGTACAGATTAGAAGACTGGGCAGCTGTGTAAAAGGAAAATAAACCCACACAACTACGGGAATGTACTTGTTTGTAGGCAAATTGTTTTACTCTATTTCTGAAAGACCATTTGACCCTAGTTACAGCTTTTGGTCTTAGGCCTTCAAAAGCAAAGTGCTCAGTTTATTTGGGGGAGGAAATATTGCAGAGCTAAGGCGACAGCCACCTGTCCCCCTTCACTGACAGGAAAACACAAAACATCTCTGCCTGCCATTTGAGGACCTCTAAGTCTGACACTAACTTACATTTTCAACCTTTTCAACTACTGGTCTTCCTTGCTAATTGCCTGCTAGTTTCATGGGTCCCTTGGGTATTTCTGTCTTGCGTCTCTACTTGAAAACTCTGCATAAGACACATTTTCTTCCTTTGTCTCTGTCCAATGTCTTGCGTCTCTACTTGAAAACTCTGCATAAGACACATTCTCTTCCTTTGTCTCTGTCCAAGTGGTTCTTGTCCATTAAAAAAAACTTAAGGGAGATTACTCATGCTCTTAGCTTAGGCGGCTATAACAAATCTTTTTTTTTTTTTTTAATGTTTTATTTATTTATTCATGAAAGTCAGAGAGAGAGAGGCAGAGGCAGAGGGAGAATCAGGCTCCCTGCCTAGCAGGGAGCCCGATGCGGGACTCGATCCCAGGACCCCGGGATCATGACCTGAGCTGAAGGCAGACGCTTAACCATCTGAGCCACCCAGGCGCCCCACGGCTATAACAAATCTTACAGACTGACTCAAACAACCAACATTTATTTCTCCCAGTTCTGGAGGCTGGAAGATCAGATTCTGTTCCTAGTGAGAGCTCTCCTGGCTGGCAGAGGGCAGCTTTTCTTCTGTGTCCTTACATGGTAGAGAGAACATGCACACTCTGATAACCCTTCTGAGAAGGGCACTGATCCCATGTTGAAGGCCTCACCCTCCTGACCTCATCTAAACCTAAGTCCTTCCCAAGACTCCACCTTCAGATACTATAATGGGGGTTAGGGCTTTGGTATATGAATTTTGAGGGAACACAAACAGTCCATAACACTCAGATACCATACAGTTTTCCAATTTAAAGGGTATAATTCATTTCTTTTAGTATAGTCAGTGTATAATTGTATCACCACAATTTAAGTTGAGAATGTTTTCATCACCCCAGAAAGAAACTCCATACCCATTAGCAAGCTATTTCTAAATCTATCTATAGAAGTTATATACTTCTCTATGGATTAGCCTATTTAGGATATTTCATAAGAATGGAATTATACAGTATATGGCCTTTTGTGAGTGGCTTCTTTCACCCAGCATAATGTTGTGAAGGTTTGTTCAAATTGTAGCATGTGTTGGCACTTCATTTCTTTCCATTGCCAGATATTCCGTTGCATGCATGTACCACATTTTATGTATCCATTCATCAGGTGGTAGATTCTTGGGTTGTGCCTATCTTTTGGCTATTGTTAATACTCCTATAAACATTATATAAAGAAAGTATAATACTCCTGGGCACCGGGGTGGCTCAGTTGGTTAAGCATCTGCGTTCAGCTCAGGTCATGAACCCAGGGTCCTGGGATCGAGCCCCGCATCGGGCTCCCTGCCCAGTGGGAAGTCTGCTTCTCCCTCTCCCTCTGCCCCACCCCGTGCTTGTGCTGTCTTTTTCTCTCAAATAAATAAAATCTTTAAAAAATATATACTACTCCTATAAACATCATATAAACAAAAACATACAAGTTTTTTTTTTTTTAAAGATTTTTTATTTATTTATTTGACAGAGAGAGAAACAGCGAGAGAGGGAACAGAAGCAGGGGGAGTGGGAGAGGGAGAAGCAGGCTCCCCGCCTAGCAGGGAGCCCGATGCGGGGCTCGATCCCAGGACCCTGGGATCACGACCTGAGCCGAAGGCAGACGCTTAATGACTGAACCACCCAGGCGCCCCAACATACAAGTTTTTGTATGGACATATGTTTTCATTTCTCTTGGATGTATACCTGGGAGTGAAATTGTTGAGTCACATGGTGACTCTTTTTAATCATTTGAAGAACTGCCAGATTGTTTTTCAACTTGACTGTGTCGTTTTATCCTCCCACTAACAATGAATGGGGGTTTTAATTTCTTTGTATCTTTGCTGACACATTCTACTGTTGTGTTTTTTAAATTTTATCATCCTAATAGATGTGATGTGGTTTTGATTTATATTACCCTTAAAAACTAATGAAATGACCAATTAAAGTATTTTCTAATTGGATACGTTTTATTTGTATGGTGTGAGATGAGGGTCCAACTTCATTCTCTTTCATGTTATCTCTGTACCATTATCCTTTCTCTGTTGAATTCACGTGGCACCCTTATTTAAGATCAGTTGACCATAAATGTGAGCACTTATTTCTGGACTGAATTCTGTTCCACTGAACAGACACATTGTCCTTGCTCTAGCACCACACTGATTATTGTAGCTTGGTAGTAAGTTTTGAAATTGCTAAGTCTGAGTCTCCCAACTGTGTTCTTATTCAAGATTCTTTTGGCTATCTGGGTGCCTTGCATTTCCAAATGAATTTTAGAATCAGTTGTGGGTTTCTACAAAGAAGCCAGCTGGAATTTTGGTAGAGATTGTGTGAGTTCATACATAAATTTGGAGAGTATTTCTTTTTTTTTAAAAGATTTTATTTATTTATTTGACAGAGAGAGACAGCGCAAGAGAGGGAACACAAGCAGGGGGAGTGGGAGAGGGAGAAGCAGGCTTCCCGAGGAGCAGGGAGCCCGATGCGGGGCTCGATCCCAGGACCCTGGGATCATGACCTGAGGCTAAGGCAGACGCTTAACGACTGAGCCACCGAGGCGCCCCTGGAGAGTATTTCTATCGTAACAATATTAAGTCTTCTAATCTTAATTGCCTTTCCCTTTATGTCTTCTTAAATTTCCTTCAACAGTGGTGAAGTTTTAAGAATATACGTTGTGTACTTTTTTGATTAAATTTATTGAGTGTCTCATGGGGCGCCTGGGTGGCTCAGTCGTTAAGCGTCTGCCTTTGGCTCAGGTCGGGATCGAGCCCCACATTGGGCTCCCTGCTCAGCGGGAAGCCTGCTTCTCCCTCTCCCCCTTCCCCTGCTTGTGTTCCCTCTCTCGCTGTGTGTGTGTGTCTCTCTCTCTCTGTCAAATAAATAAATAAAATCTTCAAAAAAATTTTATTAACTCTTTATTACCTTTTTTTTTTTTAAAGATTTTATTTATTTATTTGAGAGAGAGAGAATGAGAGACAGAGAGCATGAGAGGGAGGAAGGTCAGAGGGAGAAGCAGGCTTCCTGCCGAGGAGGGAGCCTGATGCGGGACTCGATCCCAGGACTCCAGGATCATGACCTGAGCCGAAGGCAGTTGCTTAACCAACTGAGCCACCCAGGCGCCCCTGTCTTTATTATCTTTGATACTGGTGTAAATGGAATTATTTTCTTTCATGTTTGGTTTGCTTATTGCTTCTGTGTTGAATTGTAGAAATACAGTTGATTTTTATATGTTAATCTTGTATCCTGCAAACTTGCTGAACTCATTCATTAGTTCTAATAGATTTTTAGTGGCTTATATAGGATTTTTCTGCCCATAAGATCATGTCCTCTATGAATACAGATAGTTAAATTTTTTCCTTTCCAATATGGATGCCTTTTATTTCATTTTATGGTTTAATTACCTTGGCTAGAATTTCCAGTACAGTGTTGAGTAGAAGTTGTTCACCATTTTGTCTTGATCTTAATCTTAGGGGGAAAACGTCCAGTCTTTCACCATTAAGTATGAATAAGTAAGTAAAAATGATAGGGTTTTTGTTTTTTTTTGTTTATTTTTTGGTAGATCCCCTTTATCAGGTTGAGGAAGTTCCCTTATATTTCTAATTTGTTTATTCTTTTCAATATGAAGGTATTTTGAATTTTGTCAGTGCTTTTTCTGCATCTATTGAGATGATCATTTTTTTTCTTTATTGATTGTGGTGTTATATTAATTTTGAATGTTAAACAATCCTGTATTGATGGGCTAAATCCCACTTGATCATTGTATATAATCCTTTTTGTACATTGGATTCATTTTGCTAGTATTTTGTTGAAGATTTTTATGTCTATATTCATGGGGAATATTGGCCTGAAGTTTTCTTCTTTGTGGTATCTTTGGTATTGGTTTTGGTATCTGGATATATTGGCTGTGTAGACTGAGCTGGTCAGTGTTCCCTCTTACTGGGTTTTAGAAGGTGTTGTCAAGGATTAGTATAGATGCTTAAATATTTGATAGATTTCATCAGTGAAGCCATCTGGATCTGGGCTTTTCTTTGTGGGTTGTTTTAAAATTAATAATTCACACTCCTCACATTTTCTGATTCTTTTTTTTAAAGATTTTATTTATTTATTTGACAGAGAGAGACACAGCGAGAGAGGGAACACAAGCAGGGGGAGAGGGAGAGGGAGAAGCAGGCCTCCCGCGGAGCAGGGAGCCTGATGCGGGGCTTGATCCCAGGATCCTGGGATCATGACCTGAGCCGAAGGCAGGCGCTTAACGACTGAGCCACCCAGGCGCCCCACATTTTCTGATTCTTGATAAAGTTTCAGTAGTTGGGATCTTTGCAGGAATTTGTCCATTTTATCTAAGTTGTCTAGTTTGTTGGGATACAGTTCATAGCATTCTGTTAATTCCTCTTTATTTTTGTCAGTAATGCTTTTGCCTCTTTCATTTCTAATTTTAGTACTTTAAGTCTTTTTTTCTTGGTCAGTCTAGCTCAAGGGTTGTAAAATCTGTTCTTTGCAAATATCTTTCAATGTCATTGATCCTTCTCTATTTTTAAAATTCTTTACTCATTTCTAAACTAGTCTTTATTTTATTCATTCTACTGAATTTGGGTTTAGTTTGCTCTACTTCCAGTTTCTTGAGGAGGCAGCTAACACTGTTGATTTGAGGGCTTTTTTTTTTTTTTTTTAAATATAGTCTGCTACAACTATGTATTTCCCCTTAAACACGACTCTACCAATGTCCAGTACATTTTGGTATGTCGTATCTTTGTTTCCTTCATCTCAAAATATTTTCTACTTTCTCTTGTGGTTTCTTCTTTGAACCATTGTTGATTTTAGGAGTGTGGTGTTGTATTACCATATTTGTGAGTTTCTCAAACTTCTTTTTGTTGATTTCTAATTCCATTGTGGTTAGAGTAGATATTTTGTATGATTTTAGTCCTTTGAAAATTATTGAAGCCTGCTTTATGAGTTTGTACATTGTTCCAGGTACACTTGAGAATAATGTGTGTTCTGGGGTTGTTGGGTGTATGCTGTTGGTCTAGGTGCTTTATAATGACCTGAAAGTCTTCTTCCACTGCGATATTCACATTACTTGTTCCATACATTACTGAAAGGGAAGTATTGAAATCTTCAATTCTTACTGTTTTGTTTTCTGCTTTTCTCTTCATTTCTGTCTTTTGTGTGTAGTTTTTGGGTCTTTTAGGTCCACATATGTTTATAATTGTTATATTTTCCTGAAGGATTAACTCTTACTATGAAATGTTTTTATCTCTAATAAATTTGTTTTAAAGTCCACTTTGTCTGATATGAGTAAATCTACTCCAGTCCTCTTATGATTTCTATTTACATGGTATATCTTTTTCCATTATTTAACTTTCATCCTATTTGTATTTTTGAAAGTAATGTGCATCTCCTATAGACATCCTATTTGGATTATGATTTTTTGCCCCTAATCTGGTATTTTCTGCCTTTTGATTAGACAGTTTAGTTCAGTTCCACTTAATATTATTAATACAGTTAGATTTACATTGGCTATTTTTCTTTTGCTACCTATGTACCTCATGCTGTCTTTGTTACTCTGTTCATCCTTTACTTCCTTTTGTATTAAGTGAATATTTTCTAGTGTAACATAGTAATTCCCTTAAATTTTTAATTAGAGGTTTTTGAATTGTTTTCCTGTTTGTGGCTCTATGGCTTGTCATATGCATATTAAATTATTTAAATCTTGTTTAGATTTAATTCAAGTAAAATATACTTTATGCTCTTAGTGGCATACATATTATGTCTATGTAAGTTACCTAATGATACACTGTTAAAATTATTTTATATGATCGTATGTCTTGAGGACAAAGCTGAGAGAAGGAAGGAGGGAAAATAGATATTTGAGTTAACTTTTTAAAAATCATTTCTGATCTTTATTTCTTTATCTGATTTTGAGTTACCATCTGGTGTCATTTCCTCACAACAGGTGACATTTCCTCACTACTCAGCTTTGGTGACATTCACTTCCTCATGCTAATAGTACCTTTATCAGGTATTCTCAGACTTCTGGAATTCATGGGATAAGACAACAAATGATTTTTTGATGATTGACCTAGGGCTGCCAACTTTTACTTTGGGTATTTTTTAATGTCCATACTTAAAACCAGCTATCTTTTACTATTATCATTTTAAAAAAGATTTATTTTATTTTAGAGAGAGAGAGAGTGAGCACAAGTGGGAGGGGCAGAGGCAGAGGGAGAGGGAGAAAGAATCTCAAGCCGACTCTGCGCTGAGTGCGGAGCCGAGGCACGGTGGGACCACGGCCCTCTTGGGGAGATACCAAGAGTCAGATGCTTAACCAACTGCACCACCCAGGCACCCCTGTCGTCATCCTTTTTTAAAGGAAATGATATTTTTACGATCCCAACTCTGACCAAATAGAAAGGGCATAATCACAGAGACAGAATAGTTCTTCTTGAAGAAAAGACAGCTGGAAATGTTAAACTGACAATTTTGCAGTAGACTGATAAACTTTATTACCGATGAGCATTTGGGAACTTTAGCTTTATGTTAGCAATACCAACAATATCAAATTCATCATTACCAGCCATGACTAATTTTATTTATTGGATATTAAGTGTGAATCAGGCATAGTTCTAAGTACTCAGTGTATATTAACTGATTTACTAACATCAGCTATGAGGTGGATATAATCACCACCTTTTTACAGTGGAAAACACTGAGGCACAAAGAGGTTGGGTAACTTTCCCAAGGTCCCACATTGCTAGAGCTGGGTATCAAAACTCAGACTTCAGGATCCAGCATCTGTGCAGTATGCTAGGGCAGGTTGGCCAGATGTGACCCCAGTCTGTGATGGGTTAATAGATGTAACTCTTACTTAGAATTGGTTTTGTTAGGGACAGTGATAAATGAGGTTCTCTGGTATGCCCCAGAGGGGGAGACTTGGATCCTGGCTGTGAGTGATAGGTTTGGTCCAGCAGTAGGATCTCCTTATGTGCACTGAACCAGAGAGCATATCAGTTGTGCAGAAATAGTAATAGAAAAGGTGGGTTTGCTGCCCAACCAGCTATGTGAACCAAAAATCTGAGTATCATTTTTGACATGGTCACCCTCATGACCTATCAGTCACTGTGTTGTGTTAATTCACCTTCCTAACTATATTTCATATTTATCTACTTGTCATTTTCTCCACCCTACCCAAGCCATCATCATGGCTTGTCCAGTTAATCTTCGTAGTGTCCTATCTGGCCTTCCTGCCTCTAGTCTTGTTTTTCTTGAGTCCATGCCTTCTGCACACTGACTTTTCTAAAACACAAATCTAACAAGGCTATATGCCTTCTTATAATCTTGAAATTGTTCTGCCTTGAGAATACTTGTTTTTTTAAAAGATCTGTATATTTGAGAGAGAGCGTGAGCACGAGTGTGTGGGAGGGGCAGAGAGGGAGGGAGAGAGAATCTAAAGCAGATGCCATGCTGAGTGCGCAGCCTGATGTGGGGCTCAGTCCCATGACCCTGAGATTACAACCTAAGCCGAAATCAAGAGTCTAATGCTTAACCAACTGCACTACCTAGGTGCCCCTCCTTGAGAACACTTTTAATATGAACTACAAAGCGTTTTGGTTTTCCACTTTCTCTGCCCAGTCTCCCTTTCTTGTTTTAATCTTCAACCACAGTAAACATTCTGCTTTTCAAGATGCTTTCTTAATAGCTATTTGTTGAGTAAGCAAAAAACCCCTCATCTTTACCAAGATTTAACAGGATTTAATCATGAAAACTCTAGAAGTTTCCTAGGGCTGCCATAACAAAATACCACTGACTGGGTGGCTGGGAATAATAGAAATTTATTCTCTCAAAGTTCTGGAGGCTACAAGTCAAGGTACTGGTAGGGTTGGCACTTCCTGAGAGCTGTGAGGGAGAATCTCCAACTGCTGGTTGCCTCACGTACTTCTTGGCTTATAGGTAGTACTCTCCCCCTGTCTTCATGTGGTCTTCCCATTATACCTGTCTTGGTGTTAAAATTTTCCGTTGTTATAATGACACAGTCATGTTGACTTACAGCCTATTCTAATGACCACATCTTATCTTGAACATCGGCAAGGACCCTACTTCCAAGTCAGATCCCATTTATAGGTACTGAAGGTTAGGATTTTCACATCTTTTTAGAGGACATTATTTAACCCATAACAAAAGTATCTTTTCAGGTAGGGTCTACTTCAGAAACCTTCACACTTGATAAAGGTAATATTCTACCCAGTAGGAATCTTTATCAGGATTGTCCCTGGAAGAGATATCCCTTCTCTAACCAGTTGTCAAGGGCATTTGACTCATCAGTCTTTGCCTCTAGGACTGAGAACACTGCTGGGAATCCAGAATGCTCTCATCAAATAAATGTTCTTTGAATGAACAACCATAGACCAGTCATCACAGAAATGGGAGTATAGCTTCACTTGGGCCAGGAAACTCCATTGTAGTGGGCAGTAGAGTAGAAACAATACCCGGTTGACAGGGATACATAGATTTTTTTTTTCCCCCAGATTGTTTCTTCCAAATACCACCTTGATGACTTTCATGAAAAACACAGAATTTTCCAAAAAAGCAATATTCATAAGAATTTTCCAAAAAAGCAATATTCATAATGTTTCCATAATTTTTCAAAAGAGGCTGTTATTTGGCCTCAATTGAAAATGAAAATTCAAGAAAATTAAAGGCTGGTAGGGACAAATGAAGGAGGACAACTGGATTTTTCTTGGCCCACTTTCTTTCCAAGTAAGCCCCTGAAATTTTTCTTTTGCCTCTTTTCTATTTTTCTTCCCCTGCCCTCCATATTTGTTCTTTTCTCCTTTGCTTCTTTCCATGCGCAGATGGTAGAGTCTTCCCTGATCATGCTTTCAGACTCCCCAGGACAAACATGAGGATCCGGCAGGCCTTGCAGGAGGGCTGGATTTGCTTGGAGCAATTTGGGGCAGTTGTTCAGAGTCCTAATTTTTGGAGGGATCTTTGGTATTGGGGAATAGGCCACTCTCAGGGAGGCAGTAGGTGTGTGGGGGTGCAGATGGCTTTCCTAATTCTGCTCAAAATGGACCTAGTGTGCTTCTCTGTGACAATGCTATGACTTTCTGTGGCTGATCTTTTAACAAATACATAGGAATCCCTATACCCTTGAGAAATTCTGTAGATATCATCATGAAATGGCTTTTCACTATTTTTTGTTGCTCAGCACTGAACTTTGCTCTGTGCCCTCCATACCCCTCAAAGCTGTAAGAATCAGATCCTGATTTTTTTCTCTGTGATAGCTAGTCTCAAAAGATAAGCCCCTGTGAATCATGCCTCCCAGCATGGGAGTACTTCTATCTCCTGGAAGGCTTGCTTTCGGGATGCTTTTTCTGAGAACCCAGCTACCATGTTGTGAGAACCCCAGGCACCATCAGGAGGTCATGTGTAGTTGTTCTGGCTGACAACCCGAATCAACTGCCAGCATGAGGCAGCCCCCTTCGATGTCCATCCTGTCCACCCTTCAGATGACTTCAGCCCTAGCTGACATCTGATGGCACAAGAGGTCCCAAGGGAGAGGTGCCCTGCTGGGCCCACTCAACCCTCAGAGATATAAGAGATAATAAACTCTTTTTTTTTTATTATGTTATGTTAATCACCATACATTACATCATTAGTTTTTGATGTAGTGTTCCATGATTCATTGTTTGCGTATAACACCCAGTGCTCCGTGCAGAACGTGTCCTCTTTAATACCCATCACCGGGCTAACCCATCCTCCCACCCCCACCCCCTCTAGAAGC
>NW_028070694.1:0-7815 GCF_054177405.1 Leptonychotes weddellii
GGGCCACAGCATCAGAGCCACCTCCCAGGATGCAATGGCCGTGAGGACAAGGGTTGAACCTGGAGCTCCATCTCCTCTCTTTGTCATCTCTCTCTTTTTTCTGCCCCAGGACTCTTGATGCTGCTGCTCTTGCCATTGGGAGCTGCATCCCAGAAGGCTAGCGGTGAGTCTGCCCAGCCAGCCCCAGTGAGGCTCCGGTCTTCTGGAGGTAACAGAAACCATTTCTACCTCCCCAAATGTCCAGAGTTTTCTGTCTTTTCCTCTTCCAATGGCAGCCATTCCTCTCCTTCCTCCACCTCCCCTCCTCTGCTCCTAGACCCCTAGCTGGCAGCTGGCTCCCTCCATTTCTTGAGCCTTCTGACTGTGGTCTCTGTCCCCACAGCCTCACAGAGTCTCACAGACTCAACTCGCTATTGCCCTGCGAACTCCGCTGTTTTCAATGACACCTCCTGTCGTTGCTTTCCGGGATTCAATTCTTCATCTGGGGAGATCTTCTACAATGGCTCCGAGCGTTGTGAAGGTACAGGGGCTTGGGGTGGTGCAGGGGCATGGAGACGGTGGAGGGAGGTGATGGGGGGAAGTTCTCTCTATGCCTCCGTTTGCTTGTCTATAAATTAGGGAACCTACTCCTCATGGATGGAGTGAGATTTAAAATTTACGTGTGTGAAGCCTAGGTAAAGACTAGTATGAGCAGACTGCCAAACACAAGCCTTTATTATGGTCACTTCTGTTATTACTATGATTATTCTCATAGCACAAGGAAAGAGGAGAGGTTGTGGAAGCAAGGAGAGGCAAGAAATAACCAGGGCCTGGAATCTCAGCCTCTCCTCCTAGTGTGAGCTCAGGGGGAGGACCTCCCCCTCACAGTCATGGTTTCCCACCTCTCTCCTCATAGCAGTCCCATGAGGCAGGCAGAGCTACATGGTTTTTTAAATGACCAAATTTGGGCTTAAAGAGATTGAGTGACCTGTCCAAAGTCCCAAAATTAGTAAGGTGGTTGAACCTAGATCTGGGTTGAAAACTAAGTTTTATTCTTCAACAACACAGGTTATAAAAGGACATTATACTAAAATGGTTAAGGTGGTAAATTTTATATTATGTGAATTTTACAATAAAAATGGGAAAAAGGGAAATTACACTGTTTTTACACCAAGAAATACTCTTCATGTACTGAAAATCATCTTAGATGCATATTTACTAATAACGAATGAAAATATTCCTAATGTTTGGAAAGATAAGAAAAAAATACCCCTAAAATTTCCCCTGTAGTCCCTGTAGTGGACTTATGGGTGATTTTCTTGTGTTCATTTTTTTTTTTTTACATTTTCTTTGTCCTTCTAAGTATCCATGTGTCATTTAATATTTGGGGGAAAGTAAATCTACCATGGAATAAAAGGTGGTGTTGTGACTCCCGCCCAGCCCCTCCATGCCCGAGAGTTATCCCTAGCAGATCCTCCTGCATTTGTGTGTGTGTCTCATGGAGACTCGTGGCTGGGTGAGCATGACAAAGAGCCCTGCTGATGGTGTGCCTGGATCCCAGCTCCTTCCTGGGAGCACGCCTGTCAGGTTGAGGATTTCTCACCATCATGTCTTCACCTCCCACATGCCTCATTCCCACCTGTCTCCCACTTGACTCCACCCCACCCAACAACCTTGAAGGCAGGTGTCCAACCGTTGCCACCATCTGAGAAGAGAGGAGGGGAGGCCCATTGCCCAGATGGGGGTGAACACGAATGTGTCAGGTGTGCATCTTCCCACATCCTGTCATGTTCTGGTGCTGACACCCACAGTCTGGACCTGGGGCCTTAGAAGGGATGTCCACGAGTTTGGGTAGGAAACTCTGCTCTGGGGGACCCAGTTGCCTGCCCTGACTCAGCATGATGCCATGAGTCCTTTCAGGCTCTAAAAGTCCTGTTGCCCTGATTGGAATGTAGAGGAGAAAATATTCTTCCCTGCTTTGATGCATTCTTGTCTAGCTGCTTCTTATTAAACTGTTATTTTTAGCTGTGATGAGCCAGACCCCCACCTCTGTGGGTCCCTGAGATAGTCAATGAACCTGGCTCATGGGACTTTGTTCTCATGTTTTGAGAACAGGGAGAGATAAGAGACCAGAAACACCCCGCCCCCCCAACAGCCACCAGTGACTCAGCTGTGAGAACCTGCATGCTGCTTCCTCGTTTTCGTATCTGTGATGGTTCAGATAAGAGAAACTTCCTCCAGGGTTGGAGATAGCAAGACTCCTCCAGAGATATCCTGGAGCTTCTTGAAAATGCCGGACATGGGCAGCTTTGGGGAGCGGGTGATGAAGACTGTGGGGTGAACTTGGGCCACTGTGAGAAATGGGAGGTGGAGGCTGTCAATGGGCAGGGGCCTGATCACCTGGCTTTATCCTCAGGTGTGAAAGAGTGTTACCCTGGACAGACTCCAGCCATGACTCCCTTCACTGACTCAGCATTGAGAGTGGCCTTCAGTGCCACGGTCACCCTGACTGGAGCCCACCCCCAGGTCCCCACTAGTGCAACCAGAAACTCAGTGCCTCTGTCCACCCCACAAGGCCTGCAGAAGGGGATGCAGACCTCCTTCCAGCCCCCATGATGGCACAGCAGAGTGTCTGAATCTAGGTGCCCTTAGTTCCAGCCAGAGAGCAGGCTCTGCCTGTCTCTCCCTAAAAATTTCAATTCACTGACCTGAGGCAAATTGGATGACCAGGATCTGGGAGGTTGTGTTGGTGGAGGGGAAGGGTGATGTAGACCACCCCACACACTTGGAGATTCAGGTGAATGGAAGAGGGTCTCATCTGGACCAAATGGCAAGAAAGGGCAAATAGGAGACCGTTGCCTCAAGCCCGACACTCTTCCAAGGGGGTCAACCCAGGTCCCATGTCAACTTAGACCACTTGGGGACAGAAGATGGAGGCTGAGCCCATTGGCAGGGCCCACAGGGTCACATGGCCAAGAAGACAAAAACCCCTGCACCCCTCGCCATCAGCACCCATTCCTCATTCCAGCCAATCAGCCCTTGCTCACTACTTGCCTTGCTCAGATGTGGGTTCTCACCACTTTCTGCCAGTCTAGAAATGCCTTCATGGGAATCAGAAAAAGTCACCTTCATCACCCCAAGACTGCTTGGCTGAACATCAGCCCCCACTGTCCTCCTCAGCTTGCTGCCCATTATCTGGGTGGCCCAGGACTGGCTGGCATCATCATCTCCCTTCCTCTATAGAAAGCCTTCTCCTTAAGGAGCCTGGCTCAGGCGTGGGTCTTGGTCCCTCTCCATGGAGCTGGAGTCTCAGAGATAGTGTGGATGAGAACAAGCTGTCCTGCTAGGGTCACTGGGATTCCAATGGCAACTCAGGCAGCAAGCAGTTGCTCTGGGAAAGTAGGACAAAAGCCATCACTGGGAGCCAAGATGGTCCTGCTTGGGGAACACTATTTCCCTTGCACTTGGTTCCCAGGAAGGTCCACCCTGGACTTGTCCAAGTCCTCAGGCTGAAGCACAGGTGGCCATGATGTCCCTGCCCTACCCGAGAGCTGTCCAGAGAGACGGAGGGAACCAGAGCTGACAGACGGGAGGACTTGGTCCACTTCTGGCAACATCTGGAAACAGAACATCTGAGCCACCATGCTTGCCCATAGCATGCCTCCATGTGAATTAGAAAAGGCACCCACTCACCAGGGAAGAGACAATGGGGCTTTCCAGATGCTTCTATCATGGGAAACAAGTGGAGGCACCCATCACCCTCTCCTTCCCCCTGCAGCTGTGGACGAATGTCAGCTGAAACCCAGAGTCTGTAAAAGCCACGGAATCTGCATCAACACCCAGTGCAGCTACACTTGCCAGTGCCCACCTCTCCAGAAGATTCCAGCACAGGGCAGGGAGGCAACAGGGCCTTCTGAGCCTGGGGTTCCCTTCTGGAGCCCCCCGCCTCTCTGTGCACCCCCACACCTGCCCCTCCTCATCTGTCACATCCAAACAGGAAGTGTCACTTCTAGCTCTGAGAAGGGGAAGCTCAGTCCTGAGCTGAGGAGGAAATGACTAAGAGCCTTGATTGGGAAGTCTAGCTCCCATGACTCAGTTTCCTTTTGCCATAGTTTTTGCTTGAAAAGGAGGATACTGTCCCTGCTGAGCTCATCTTGAAGGAAGCTGCCATAAGGAGCTTTGGGAGTGGAGATGCAGCAGTACTTTCAGGACGGTGTATGCTCAGTGCAAGCAGTGAAGAGACAGGGAATCTGGGCTGTACAGGGCACGGCTGACCCTGCTGGTCACTGCTGTCCCAAACTGCACCCATGCCATCAGTCCATCCACTGAGTCAACACGAAGGCAGGCCAGTGTCACAGCCTCCCTGCTTAGAGGCCCTTCACAGCTTCCCCACCTCCCTGAACCTGACACCTAGTCTAATCTGCACGATATGGGAAGGGTCTCAGCTTTGTCTGGGTGACACATACACATGGTTCTACCCTGTCCACCTTACAGGGACAATCTGAGATTATGAAGTTTTTACAATAGAAAATGCTATCATAAAGTTTATCTTGACAGGCTAGATGGCTGGTACATGGTGTGTGTGTGTGTGTTTCCTTGGTGTGAAGTAGTAAGGAATCTGAGAGAAAGGGCAGGCAGGATGGGTGCAGTGAGTGGAGGGGACCCTGACCCTCTGGCTTTGTCCTCAGATGTGAATGAATGCACGTCAGGGCAGAACCCATGTCACAACTCCACCCACTGCCTCAACAACATTGGGGGCTATGAGTGCCACTGTTGCCCTGGCTGGAAGCCAGTTCCTGGGTTCCCCGATGACCCCAAGAACACTGTCCATGAAGGTACAGAGCTCAGATGCCACATTCAGAACATCTGATCACATATTCAGTGGCACCGACACAAACCAAGCAGAATGACCCCTGGGGTGCCCTGCTGTGCCAGGCGGTAATTCTTTTGAGGCTGGTTGGGAAAAGATCTGGGGGGTCTTGGAGAAGGAGCTGGGGTACTGAGGAGCAGGCTCCTTGGAGACCCCAGACAGCAGCTAATTGCTACCTGGGACAAAGGTATTTCTATAGTCACAACCTGCACATCTGTACAGGGCTCACGTGCTACATGTCAGGCTTCCCACACTTCCCATGATCCCTGCATCACCAGGATGTGGGTTCAGCGGGTGATATCACCTCCAGCCAAGGGGAGACACTAACACAGGAAAAGAGGGCAGGACACGGAGGGGAAAGGGGTCCTGACTCCCATCTTTGTGTCCCCAGATGTGGATGAGTGCAGCTCTGGGCAGCCTATGTGCCATGAGTCCACCATCTGCATCAACACCGTGGGCTCGTACAAATGCCGCTGTCGCCGGGGCTGGGAGCCCAAACCTGGATTCCAGAATAGGCAGCCCAACACCACCTGTGAAGGTACCTGGTCTGACCTGACCCCAGACCCCGCCCCTGACACACACAGACACTCTCACACCTAATGAATGGTGTTCTATTCCCTGCAGAGGTGTCCTTCCCCACCTGGACCCCACCCCCTGGAATCAAGAGCTAGGTGAGTGGCCCCAGCAGGGACCAGGAAGCAGGAATCCCTCTGTGCAGCTCGCCTGATCCACCCATTTTCTCCAAGCTCCCCCACCCACAATTCGGGCTCTTTGATCTGTACATCTCTATTCTAGAGACTCTCCCATTTCTTTGAAAGAGTCCAAGATCTGCTCAGAGACTTCAAGCCAGCCTTGGTTCAGGACACCATCCAGGTAAGGGCACATCCCAGGATAGGCAAGGTGGAGGCATCCCATAGAGACCTGGCAAGCTTTGTCCTGGGAGGATGCAGCCCCAACACCCTGGCTTCCTCTCTGAGGCCCCACGTCTCCCAGGGTGGGTGGGAAGAGCAGACATGCAGGCATTCCTACTCACTGTTAGACAGTCCCCTGAACCCACAAATGACTTTTTGCTGTTTCTGGACACTGGGGTAATGTCATTCTTGGCATTTGTGAACAGGGTTGTCTTCTGGATTCCAGAGGCAAAGACCTAGGGAATCTGATCCAGTACCACCTTCATCTACCAATGAGTCTCCAGGTTCTGTTGTCTGGGGCTGAGTGAACAGGGTCTTCATGCTCATTAGCTCTGTGTCCCCATCCCCCTAGGACCTCATACGGGAGGTGGATGAGCTGCTGGAGACTCCAGGGGATCTGGAGACCCTGCCCCGCTCAGAGCAGCACTGTGTGGCCACTAACCTGCTTGTTGGCCTGGAGGATGCCCTGAGAAACCTGAGCCAGGCCCTGCCCAATGGGACATTGACCTTCAATGCATCTGCAGGCACAGGTAAGTACTGGGGTCTGCCCCAGGCTCTGCTCTGCCTGTTCCCACCTCCTTTGTCCCCCAGCCTCACTGGAGTGTGTGACCATGCTTATATCTCCGTATTACACTCATAAGCCAATTAAAAGGTTAAGTGAATAAAACTGTAAATCATACACATTTTCATTGTAATATGTTATCAACAGATGAAATAATTATAATGAATTTAAGATAACAAAATAGAAACATCTTTAAAAGGTTGTTTAGGGAAGGGCAAAGATGGCGGAGGAGTAGGGGACCCTATTTCAACTGGTCCCTGGAATTGAGCTGGATATCTACCAGACCACTCTGAGCACCCATGAAACCATCCTGAGATGTAAGAATATCTGGATCTCTACAAACAGAATATCGCAGGCAGCTGGTTTTGAGGTATAAAGTGGAGAGCCATGATTCTGTGGGCAGATATCGGAGGATAAACGGCAGCGGGAGAGTGCCTGGACGTAGGGATCCTACACCGCTGGTGAGTGACAGCCTCGCGCGCTGTGGACGGGGCACAGACTCGCAGACCGGTAACATCGGGAAAGGACTTTAGGGCAGCCCCCGGGGTGGAAAACCAGACCGGCGGGGTCGCGCACACACGAACCGCAGCCCCCTGGACAGAAACCGGAACGACGGTTGCGCGCACGTGAACTGCAGCCTCTGAGAGGGAAACCCGGTGCGCCGGGTCCCGCCAGTGAACTGCAACCTCTGGGGTGAAACCCCCAGCGGCGGAGTTGCACGCGTGTGAACTGGGAGCGGCTGTGGTTTTAGAAGCACAAAGGGCAGAGATATGCCCTGACCTGGAGGCAGGACTAGGAGCACTGCAGAGGGGTGCACAACCCAGGACGCTGCAGTTTATAGCAGCACCGAAACGGAGATGGTGTGGCCTGGAGAACTCACTGAAGTACAGACTGCAGTCTCTCTGCTCTGAGGCAGAGGGTTGGAAACGGTCTCTTCTGCTCTGACTCATGGAAGGGACGTGGAAAGCCACCAGAGAAAGAGGCCAGAGAACAAAAGCCCCAAAGACTGATTCCCACTGAGCCCGTCCCCTGCAACAGGGGCACAGGGCAACTCCACCCAAACAGGGTAGCCTGAATAACAGCGTGGCAGGCCCCTCCTGCAGAAGACAGGCTGGGAAAACAAGAGGCCAGCAACCCTAAGATCCCAAGAAAACAGGTGCATCTTGCTTGGGTTCTGGTCAATAATTTGGACTCTATACATTCCCTCAAACACCCATCAATAGAATGACTAGGAGGAGTAGCCCCCAAAACAGAAAAGACTCAGAGATTATGACTTATGCTGCAGATTTACAAATGGATGCAGATATAACCAAGATGTCGGAGATGGAATTCAGGCTAGCAATTGTGAAGACAATGGTTAGAATGGAGAAATCAATTAATGGCAACACAGAATCTCTAAGGGCAGAAATAAAAGGTGAATTGGCAGAACTTAAAAATGCTATCAATGAGATCCAATCCAATCTAGATAATCTAACAGCTAGGGTAACTAAGAC
>NW_028070695.1:0-383 GCF_054177405.1 Leptonychotes weddellii
TGGGTGGCTCAGTTGGTTAAGCGACTGCCTTCGGCTCAGGTCATGATCCTGGAGTCCCGGGATCGAGTCCCGCATCGGGCTCCCTGCTGTCAGCAGGGAGTCTGCTTCTCCCTCTGACCCTCCCCCCTCTCATGTACTCGCTCTCTCTCATTCTCTCTCTCTCAAATAAATAAATAAAATCTTTAAAAAAAAAAAAAGATACTGAGTTCTTCTCTGTCCTTGAATATATCAGTCTAGTATCATTTTTTGCTCCATTTTGGCTGATTTCCTCACTGACCTGTATATATATAAAAAAAAATTGTCCTTATTTAGTAATTGATTTCCATGATAGGTTTTGCTTCCTTATATGTAATATTACTTCAACTAAAGCTATATAACCAGGA
>NW_028070696.1:0-383 GCF_054177405.1 Leptonychotes weddellii
GTTATGCACAAACAATGAATCATGGAACACTTCATCTAAAACTAATGATGTAATGTATGGGGATTAACATAAGAATAAAAAAAAAAAATCGCAGTTCCTGAATCCTAGATGACCTCATCAGATAACACCAGTGTAGTTAAGTATTGTACCATACAAATTAGTTTTATTAAAATTTTTCTAAATGAAAAAAAAAAGTATTAGAGGCTATTAAAAATACAATGAATAGGCAGATACTATTAAAATCAACATGGGTATATTTGCAAAAGAACCAGTTACAATTGTAAAACACAATGATTGGAATTAGAAATTTAATGAACAGGCTCAGCATTCAATTAGACAGAGCTGAAGAGGGAATTAGCAAACTGGATGTTAAATCTGACAAT
>NW_028070697.1:0-383 GCF_054177405.1 Leptonychotes weddellii
GCCTTGTGAGATGTTTAACAGTGTCCCTGCTGTTACTAACTAGATGCCAGAAGCATCCCCTAGTTGTTCCAACCAAAAGTGCCTTCCAGTCTTGCCACACATACTCTGTAGGACAAAACGTCACCAGTTGAAAGCACAGGGTGGATGGAGCATGACTGAAAGTGGATGATGCTAGTTCACCAGGAAGTGTAAGGGGGTCTCCCTGTGTTCGTTTCCTGGGCTGCCACTAAAAATTACATTACCCTTGGTGGTTTATAGCAATAGAATTTTCTGGAGGCCACATATCTGAAACGAAGGTGTCAGCAGGTTTGGTTCTTTCTAGCATTTCTTCAGGAGGTTACTTCCCACACCCCCTCTGGCACTGGGTGGTTGCAAGTAGTCCT
>NW_028070698.1:0-383 GCF_054177405.1 Leptonychotes weddellii
CGCCTGGGTGGCTCAGTCGGTTAAGCGACTGCCTTCGGCTCAGGTCATGATCCTGGAGTCCCGGGATCGAGTCCCGCATCGGGCTCCCTGCTCGGCAGGGAGTCTGCTTCTCCCTCTGACCCTCCTCCCTCTCATGCTCTCTCTATCTCATTCTCTCTGTCTCAAATAAATAAATAAAATCTTTAAAAAAAAAAAAAGATGCAAGTAATAATAATTATTGTTATTATCTTTAATGATAGTCACCCAAATTCCCTTACACCAGCAAATAGGAAATTCCTTTCATTCCAAAGGATTGTCCTTACTAAACTTAATTCTGGTAGACAGCATGTTATAGCAGTGAATGTTCTGAAAATGTGGTCCATGAACTTTCTGCATCAGAATGA
>NW_028070699.1:0-383 GCF_054177405.1 Leptonychotes weddellii
GCATGGGGTTCTTTTTTTTTTTTTTTGCTCCATAGTGTTTTGTAAATTTTTTTTTTTTAAAGATTTTATTTTTTATTTATTTGACAGGAAGAGACACAGCGAGAGAGGGAACACAAGTAGGGGGAGTGCGAGAGGGAGAAGCAGGCTTCCCGCTGAGCAGGAAGCCTGAAGTGGGGCTCGATCCCAGGACCCTGGGATCGAGACCCGCGTTGGGCTCCCTGCTCAGAGGAGAGCCTGCTTCTCCCTCTCCCTCTGCCTGCCTCTCTGCCTTCTTGTGCTCTCTATCTCTCTGTCAAATAAATAAATAAAATCTTTTTTTAAGATTTATTATTTATTTGACAGAGAGAGAGACAGCAAGAAAGGGAACACAAGCAGGGGGAGTG
>NW_028070700.1:0-383 GCF_054177405.1 Leptonychotes weddellii
CCTGGGTGGCTCAGTTGGTTAAGCGACTGCCTTCGGCTCAGGTCATGATCTCAGGGTCCTGGGATCGAGCCCCGCATCGGGCTCCCTGCTCGGCGGGAAGCCTGCTTCTCCCTCTCCCACTCCCCCTGCTTGTGTTCCCTCTCTCACTGTCTCTCTCTCTGTCAAATAAATAAATAAAATCTTTAAAAAAAAAAAAAAACTAATGTATTATATGTTGGCTAATTGAACATAATAAAAAAATTAAAAATTAAAAGGGGAATAGGGGGGCACCTAGGTGGCTCATTCAGTTAAGCGTCTGCCTTTGGCTTAGGTCGTGATCCCCCGGGTCCTGGGATCCAGCCCTGTGTCATGCTCCCTGCTCAGCAGGGAGCCTGCTTCTCCCT
>NW_028070701.1:0-383 GCF_054177405.1 Leptonychotes weddellii
GCGCCTGGGTGGCTCAGTTGGTTAAGCGACTGCCTTCGGCTCAGGTCATGATCCTGGAGTCCCGGGATCGAGTCCCACATCGGGCTCCCTGCTCAGCGGGGGGTCTGCTTCTCCCTCTGACCCTCTCCCCTCTCGTGCTCTCTGTCTCTCATTCTCTCTCTCAAATAAATAAATAAAATCTTTAAAAAAAAAAAAAAAAAGGCAACCTAGAGGCGCCTGGGTGGCTCAGATGGTTAAGCGTCTGCCTTTGGCTTGGGTCATGATCCCAGAGTCTTGGGATCGAGCCCCGCATCAGGCTCCCTGCTCAGCGGGGGGCCTGCTTCTCCCCCTCCCCCTGCTCATGTCCTCTCTCTTTCTCTGTATCTCTGTGTCTCGAATGAATA
>NW_028070702.1:0-383 GCF_054177405.1 Leptonychotes weddellii
GGACTCCGAGAAACAAACTGAGGGTTTTAGAGGGGAGGGGGGTGGGGGGATGGGTTACCCAGTGATGGGTCTTAAGGAGAGCATGTACTGCATGGAGCAGTGGGTGTTATATGAAAGCAGTGAATCATGGATCACTACATCAAAAACTAATGATGTATTGTATGGTGACTAACATAACATAATTAAATTAAATTAAATTAAAAAAAATAAACAATCCTGTGTACCAGGATGACTTAAGACATGGAAAATATTTGATGAATAGTAGCAAAGCTGCTTAATTCTCAAATGAAATATAATTTTCTGATGAGAGGAAGAAGGTGAGTTTGATGTTGGTTATTCAAGAACAAGCTTACATTTATCTTTCACCCCAGAGCACCTGTTTC
>NW_028070703.1:0-383 GCF_054177405.1 Leptonychotes weddellii
GGCGCCTGGGTGGCTCAGTTGGTTAAGCGACTGCCTTCGGCTCAGGTCATGATCCTGGAGTCCCTGGATCGAGTCCCGCATCGGGCTCCCTGCTCGGCAGGGAGTCTGCTTTGCCCTCTGACCCT
The DNA here is from genome assembly GCF_054177405.1 of Leptonychotes weddellii. Classification (NCBI taxonomy): domain Eukaryota; kingdom Metazoa; phylum Chordata; class Mammalia; order Carnivora; family Phocidae; genus Leptonychotes; species Leptonychotes weddellii. The sequence continues at coordinate 126 of NW_028070703.1, forward strand.
ATCCCCTCTCATGTGTTCTCTCTCATTCTCTCTCTCTCAAATAAATAAATAAAATCTTTAAAAAAAAAAAAAAGGATGCCAAGATAACTCAATAGGGAAAGGTTAGTCTTCTCAACAAATGGTGCTAAAAAAACTAGATAACCGGGGCGCCTGGGTGGCTCAGTTGGTTAAGCGTCTGCCTTCGGCTCAGGTCATGATCCTGGAGTCCCGGGATCGAGTCCCACATCAGGCTCCCTGCTCAGCAGGGAGTCTGCTTCT
>NW_028070704.1:0-383 GCF_054177405.1 Leptonychotes weddellii
GGCGCCTGGGTGGCTCAGTTGGTTAAGCGACTGCCTTCGGCTCAGGTCATGATCCCAGGGTCCTGGGATCGAACCCCGCATCGGGCTCCCTGCTCTGCGGGGAGCCTGCTTCTCCCTCTCCCACTCCCCCTGCTTGTGTTCCCTCTCTCGCTGTGTCTCTCTCTGTCAAATAAATAAAATCTTTAAAAAAAAAAAAAAAGATGTCATATGAAAGCGACCCTGGGTTGCTGTCCCAGGCTGCCATGTTTGTGAATGAGTGTGTCAGGATAAATTATTTCTTCAAATGATTAAACCAGAATGAGTAAACTAAATTTGCATTTGTGCATAGTTTACTCCTTCCTTTCCTTCTAGTATTTTACAAACATGTGAGTGTATATTTGTTA
>NW_028070705.1:0-7815 GCF_054177405.1 Leptonychotes weddellii
TTCCACAAATAAGTGAAACCATATGATAATTGTCTTTCTCTGCTTGACTTATTTCACTTGGCATAATCTCTTCCAGTCCCATCCATGTTGATATTCATCCTTTCTGATGGCTGAGTAATATTCCATTGCATATATGGACCACATCTTCTTTATCCATTCCGTCTGTTGAAGGGCATCTCGGCTCTTTCCACAGTTTGGCTATTGTGGACATTGCTGCTATGAACATTGGGGTGCATATGGCCCTTCTTTTCACTACATCTGTGTCTTTTGGGTAAATACCCAGTAGTGCAATTGCTGGGTCATAAGGTAGCTCTATTTTTAATTTTTTGAGGAACCTCCACACTGTTTTCCAAAGTGGCTGTACCAACTTGCATTCCCACCAACAGTGTAAGAGAGTTCCTCTTTCTCCACAACCTCTACAACATTTGTTGTTTCTTGCCTTTCCAATTTTTGCCATTCTCACTGGTGTAAGGTGGTATCTCAGTGTGGTTTTGATTTGAATTTCCCTGATGGCTAATGATGATGAATATTTTTTTCATGTGTCTGATAGCCATTTGTATGTCTTCTTTGGAGAAGTGTCTGTTCATGTCTTCTGCCCACTTTTTGACTTATTTGTTTTTTGTGTGTTGAGTTTGAGAAGTTCTTTATAGATCTTGGATATCAGCCTTTTGTCTGTAGTGTCATTTGCAAATATCTTCTCCCATTCTGTGGGTTGCCTCTTTGTTATGTTGACTGTTTCCTTTGTTCATGCAGAAGCTTTTTATCTTGATGAAGTCCCTAAAGCTCATTTTCACTTTTGTTTCACTTGCCTTTGGCGATGTATCTTGAAAGAAGTTGCTGTGGAGGATGTCAAAGAGGTTACTGCCTATGTTCTCCTCTAGGATTTTGATGGATTCCTGTCTCACATGGAGGTCTTTCATCCATTTCGAGTTTATCTTTGTGTATGGTGTTAGAGAATGATCGAGTTTCATTCTTCTGTATATAGCTGTCCAGTTTTCCCAGCACCATTTATTGAAGAGACTCTTTTTTCCATTGCATATTTTTTCCTGCTTTGTTGAAGATTATTTGACTATAGAGCTGAGGGTCCATATCTGGGCTCTCTATTCTGTTCCATTGGTCTATGTCTGTTTTTGTGCCAGTACCATGCTGTCTTGGTGATCACAGCTTTGTAATATAGCTTGAAATCAGGCAACGTGATGCCCCCAGGTTTTCTTTTTCAACATTTCCTTGACGATTAGGGGTCTTTTCTGACTCCATACAAATTTTAGGATTGTTTGTTCCAGCACTTTGAAAAATGTCATTGCAATTTGGATTGGGATGGCATTGAAGGTATGGATGCTATGGGCAGCATAGACATTTTAACAATGTTTATTCTTCTGATCCATGAGCATGGAATATTTTTCCATCTTTTTGTGTCTTCTTCAATTTCTTTCATGAGTGTTTTGTAGTTCCTAGAATATAGATCCTTTACCTCTTTGGTTAGATTTATTCCGAGGTATCTTATGGTTTTTGGTGCTATTGTAAATGGAATCGTTTCTCTAATTTCCCTTTCTACAGTCGCATTTGTTAGTGTATAAGAAAACAACTGATTCCTGTGCATTGATTTTATATCCTGCCACATTACTGAATTTACTGTATGAGTTCTAGTAATTTGGGGGTGGAGTCTTTTGGATTTTCCACATAAAGTATCATGTCATCTGCAAAGAGAGTTTGACTTCTTCGTTGCCAATTTGAATACCTTTTATATCTTTTTGTTGTCTGATTGCTGTTGCTAGGACTTCTAGTACTATGTTGAACAACAGCGGTGAGAGTGTGCATCCTTGTCGTATTCCTGATCATAAGGGAAATGCTCTCAGCTTTTCCCCATTGAGGATGATATTCAACTGTGAGTTTTTCATAGATGGATTTTATGGAATTGTGGAATGTTCCCTCTATCCCTATACTCTGAAGAGTTTTACTCAGGAAAAGATGCTGTATTTTGTCAAATGCTTTTTCTGCATCAATTGAGAGGACCACATGGTTCTTCTCCCTCCTCTTATTAATGTGTTCTATCACATTGATTGATTTGCAAATGTTGAACCACCCTTGCATCCCGGGGATAAATCCCACTTGGTTGTGGTGGATGATCCTTTTAATGTATTGTTGGATCCTATTAGCTAGGATTTTGTTGAGAATTTTGGAATTCATGTTCATCAGGGATATTGGTCTGAAATTCTCCTTTTTGATGGGGTCTTTGTCTGGCTTGGGGACTAAGGTAATGCTGGCCTCATAGAATGAGTCTGGAAGCTTTCCTTCTGTCTCTATTTTTTTGAAACAGCTTCAGGAGAATAGGTATTATTTCTTCTTTGAATGTTTGGTAGCATTCCCCAGGGAATCCACCAGGCCCTGGACTCTTGTTTTTTGGGAGGTTTTTGATCACCACTTCAATCTCATTACTGGTTATTGGCCTATTCAGGTTGTCAATTTCTTCCTGTTTCAGTCTTAGTAGTTTATAGGTTTCCAGGAAGGATCCATTTCTTCCAGGTTGCTTAATTTATTGGCACATAGTTGTTGATAATAATTTCTAATAATTGTTTCTATTTCCTTGGTGTTAGTTGTGATCTCTCCCCTTTCGTTCATAATTTTATTAATTTGGGTCCTTTCTCTTTTCTTTTGGATAAATCTGGCCAGTGATTTATCGATCTTATTCTTTCAAAGAACCAGCTTCTAATTTTGTTGATCTGATCTACTGTGTTTCTGGTTTCTATTTCATTGATCTCTGCTCTAATCTTAATTATTTCTCTTGTAATGCATGGCTTAGGCATCATTTGTTGCTTTTTCTCCAGTTCTTTAAGGTGTAAAATTAGTTGGTCAATTTGGGATTTTTTCTATTTTTTTGAGTGAGGCTTGGATGGCAATGTATTTCCCCCTTAACACTGCTTTTGCACTATCCCATAGGTTTTGGACCAATGTGTTTTTATTCTCATTGGTTTCCATGAATTGTTTAAGTTCTTTTATTTCCTGGTTGACCCAAACATTCTTGAGCAGAGTGGTCTTTAGCTTCTAAGTGTTTGAATTTCTGCCAAATTTCTTCTTGTGATTGAGTTCCAGTTTTAAAGCATTATGGTCTGAGAATATGCAGGGAATAATCTCAATCTTTTGTATATCACATCTTCTTTATCCATTCATCTGTTGATGGACATCTGGGGTCTTTCCATAGTTTGGCTGTTGTGGACATCCCTGCTACAAACATTGGGATGCAGGTGCCCCTTTGGATTCCAGTTGTATCTTTGGGGTAAATACCTAGTAGTGCAATTGCTGGGTCGTAGGGTAGCTCTATTTTTAACTTTTCAAGGAACCTCCATACTGTTTTCCAGAGTAGCTGCACCACTTTGCATTCCCACCAACGGTATAGGAGAGTTCCCCTTTCTCTGCATCCTTGCCAACATCTGTCATTTCCTAACTTGTTAATTTTAGTCATTCTGACTGGTGTGAGGTGGTATCTCATTGTGGTTTTGATTTGTATTTCCCTGATGCCAAGTGATGTTGAGCATTTTTTCATGTAAGACAATCTGAGGATTAAGGAAATAATTTGCACAGTTGGGAGTGAGAGAACATGGAAGATGCAAAGTTCAGAGCACTGAATTGGGGGAGGGGAAACCCTCAAGGCCTTGGAGGGGGTGAAACCTGTTTTGTGGAGATGGAGAATGTGGGAAATAGCCCAGTGGGTTGGGGTTGCACAATAAGCTGTGGTGAGGAGATCCCCTGGGTCACACAGGGAGAGATCGCTCCCCTTCCCAGAGGGCATTTGAAAGAGCGTATTTTGCCTCTCAAAGAACCAAAGGCCAGCTGGAACCATTGAGCAGTGCTCATCAGCAGGGTCATAGGTACACACAGAGGGCAGAAAGCCTCTTAACTTTTTGCTGTGAGCCACAACAGGCTCACTGGCTCTGTGTGCACTCTGAGTGGCTTCTTTTCTGCAGCTGAACTGAGCAGAAAGCAGAGACTGGAGCAGATTGCAGATAACCTGGCTGCTGCTTTTTGCTGTCTGCAGTGATAGATTCAAACCTCTGAGATGGCTTTTCTAGGACAGAAGGGAATAGGGGACAGACAGCTGGGTTCCAGTTTTTTGCTGAGCATTACAATAAACTCTAGCCTCTTCACGTGCACTGTGAGACAAGTTTTTGGGGATGGTACCGTGCTGGACATGCCTCAAACCTTTCCTCCAGGTTAGAGGAGTGGGCTTGCACCTTACCAGGCCCTTTAAAACTTGGAGTTTTGAATCCCAGCCACTGGCCAGGGATAAAATACAGGAAATCTGTGGCTTCAGATGTGCTGATGGCCTGGGCACATACAAGTTAAAGGCAGTGAACTGACTAAAGTCCAGGGCACAGGAGATTGTTTGCTTTTCTAGGAGGGCTCCTGAACAGTGTGGCTGGGAGTTCCACTCCCCAGGGATAAGAGGGCTGGATGACGCCATTTTCTACCTCCTCCACACCGCCCCCCCCCACTTCCCTCCCACCAGCAGAGCAGGACTTCAGAGAGAAACACAGCACCTCCAGTGGAGTCTGGAGTCCCCTACACTACACTCTGCACCTCCAGCGCCTGGCAGGGGCATCCTTAAAAGGACAAGTCAGCTTGTGAGCCAGCCCAGCAGGCCTCCTCCTCAGAAGACCAACACAGGCCCTTTGTGTGTGCCAAGTCTACTGATTAAAGAAAGCTCCAAAACATCACCTTCTGGTGTGAAGAGGACCAGGCTTCCTTTTTTTTCCCCCTCTTCTCTTAATATTTTTAAATGTTTAAATTTTTTTCTATTTCTTATTTTTTATTCTTTATAAACATATATATCTTTTTTCCCCTTGTTTCAGGCTTACCATCTTTTGTTTATTTTTGGTTCATTTGTTTCCTTATTTTTTGGATCAGGCTTATTTTTTTCTTCTTCTCCCCCTCCCCCCCCGCTTGTTTCTTATTTTTTAGAATCATCAGTTTATTGTTTGTCTGTTTGTATGCATTTTTGTTCCATTTCCTTTTCTCTTGTCTTGGGTCAGGACATGTTATAGTTTTTCATTTTCATTTTTTCTTTTCCTTTTTCCTTTGCAGACTTAACATGACAAACAAATCAAAGCACACCTATTTAAAGGTCAAAAGACTCCCCACTACAAGCAAAGAGGAACTCTGTAGAGGACAAACCAGTGGGAAAGAGCAGCTAAAACACAACAGCAGAGTGTACACAGCATACAGCAGAAACCACTTCCTGAGGTTTCTGTTGTAGTATTTTTGCTGTTTTTTTCCATCTTTTTTTTCTTCTTCTTCTTTCCTCCTTTATTTTCTGGACACAATGAGTAGAAGGAGAAATTCACCGCAAAAGAAAGAACAGGAATTAGTACACACTATCAGAGATTTAATCAATATGGATGTAAGTAAGATGTAGAACTAGAACTTAAAACAATGATTATAAAGATAGTAGCTGGGCTTGAAAAAGCATAGAAGACACTAGAGAATCCCTTACTATAGAAATAAAAGAACAAATATCTGATCAGGCCAAAATTAAAAATGGTGTTACTGAGATGCAGTCTAACATGGAGGCTTTAGCAATGAGGACAAATGAGGCAGAAGAGTCAGTGATATCAAAGAAAAAATGATAGAAAATAAAGAACCTGAAAAGAAGAGAGAAAAACAACTATTAGACGACTAAGGGAGACTTCGAGAAATCAGTGATTCCATAAAGCAAAATAAAACCCAAATAGTAGGAGTCCCAAAAGATGAAGAGAGAGAGGGGAAGAAGGTTTATTTGAACAAATAGTTGAGAACTTCCCTAATCTGGGGAACGACACAGGCATTCAAGTCCAGGAGGCACAGAGAAACCCCCTCAAAATCAACAAAAATAGGTCAACACCTCGACATAAGAGTGAAGCTTGCAGGGCGCCTGGTTGGCTCAGTCGTTAAGCGTCTGCCTTCAGCTCAGGTCATGATCCCAGGGTCCTGGGATCGAGTCCCACATCGGGCTCCCTGCTCGGCGGGAAGCCTGCTTCTCGCTCTCCCACTCCCCCTGCTTGTGTTCCTGCTCTTGCTATCTCTCTCTCTGTCAAATAAATAAATAAAATCTTAAAAAAAAAAAAAAGAGTGAAGCTTGCAAATTTCAGATATAAGGAGAAAATCCCGAGAGCAGCGTGGGACAAGAGGTCCTTAACCTACAAGGGTAAACGCATAAGCCTGGCAGCAGACCTGTACACAGAGAGCTGGCAGGCCAGAAAGGGAAAAATATGCAGCCAAGATTACTTTGTCCCGCCAGGATGTCATTCAGAATAGGAGAGATAAAAAGGTTCAGGACAAACAAAAAATAAAGGAGTTTGTGACCACTATACAAGCCCTGAAAGAAATACTACAGAGGGTCCTTTGAGTGGAGGGAGAGTCCAAAAGTAACAAAGATCAGAAAGAAACAGAGACAATCTACAGAAACAGAGACTTTCCAGGAAATATAACGGCACTAAATTCAAATCTTTCAATAATTACTCTGAATGTAAATGATCTAAATGCTCCAATCAAAAGATGGGGTATCAGACTGGAAAAAAAAAATGAAACCTATCAAATTGCAGTCTAGAAGAGACTCATTTTAGACACAGACACCTCCAGATTGAAAGTGAGGGGGTAGAGAACCATTTACCATGCCAATGGACATCAAAGGAAAGTAGCCATCCTTATATCAGACAAACTAGATTTTAAACCAAAGACTGTAATAACAGATGAAGATGGAAACTGTACAATAATAAAAGGCTCTATTCAACAAGAATATCTAACAATCATAAATATTCATGCCCCTAACTTGGGAGCAGCTAAATATATAAACCATTTAATAAAAAAATTAAAGATATTCATTGATAATAATATAATAATAGTAGGGGACTTCAACACCCCATTCACAGCAATGGACAGATCATCTAAGCAGAAGATCAACATGGAAACAAAGGCTTTGAATGACACACCGGACCAGATGGACTTACAGATATATTTAGCATCTCATACTAAAGAAACAGAATACACATTCTTCTCAAATGCACATGGAACATTCTACAGAATAGATCACATACTGGGTCACAATCAGGTCTTACCAACTACCAAAAGACTGAGATTATTCCATGCATAGTTTCAGACCACAATGCTTTAAAAATAAAACTCAATCACGAGAAAATTTGGAAGGAACACAAATTCATGGAAGTCAAAGAGCATCCTATTAAGAATGGATGGTTTTGGTGGCATCACAATTTCCGACTTCAAGCTCTATTACAAAGCTGTCATCATCAAGACAGTATGGTACTGGCACAAAAACAGACACACAGATCAATGGAACAGAACAGAGAGCCCAGAAATGGACCATCAACTCTATGATCAACTAATCTTCGACAAAGCAGGAAAGAATGTCCAATGGAAAAAAAGACAGTCTCTTCAACAAATGGTGTTGGGAAAATTGGACAGCCACATGCAGAAGAATGAAACTGGACCATTTCCTTACACCACACACAAAAATAGACCCCAAATGGTTGAAAGACCTCAATGTGAGACAGGAATCCATCAAAATCCTAAAGGAGAACACAGGCAGCAACCTCTTTGACCTCAGTCACAGCAAATTCTTTCAAGACACATCGTCTAGGCAAGGGAAGCAAGGGCAAAAATGAACTATTGGGACTTCATCAAGATAAAAAGCTTTTGCACAGCAAAGGAAACAGTCAACAAAACCAGAAGACAACCGACAGAATGGGAGAAGATATTTGCAAATGACATATCAGATAAAGGGCTAGTATCCAAAATCTATAAAGAACTTATCAAACAACACCCAAA
>NW_028070706.1:0-383 GCF_054177405.1 Leptonychotes weddellii
ATATATATAATTCAATAAAATATTCCTAAAATAAAAAAGATTTGAACAATACATTGAAAGAGAATATGGCAGGGCGCCTGGGTGGCGCAGCAGGTTAACTCTTGATTTCGACTCTTGATTTCAGCTCAGGTCATGATCTTAGGGTCACGGGATCAAGCCCAGGGTCCGACCCACATTCAGCACGGAGTCGGCTTGAGATTCTTTCTCTCCCTCTCCCTTGCCCCTCCCCCATGCTCTCACTCTAAATAAATAAATAAATAAAATCTTTAAAAAAAAAGAGAGAGAATATGGCTTACTTGAGAACCTCAACCCAGATGACCAAAACCAAGATGTATTCTAATACAATTTCTGAACATTAAGGAAAACGAAAGCACTACCTAGGC
>NW_028070707.1:0-383 GCF_054177405.1 Leptonychotes weddellii
CGCCTGGGTGGCTCAGTTGGTTAAGCGACTGCCTTCGGCTCAGGTCATGATCCTGGAGTCCCAGGATCGAGTCCCGCATCGGGCTCCCTGCTTGGCAGGGAGTCTGCTTCTCCCTCTCCCACTCCCCGTTTGTGTTCCCTCTCTCGCTGTGTCTTTCTCTGTCAAATAAATAAATAAAATCTTTAAAAAAAAAAAAAAGGTAGTTCAGCGCAAAGCTCAAACAATTGCACAAGTACTTTGCTCAAGATAATCACTGTCCAGCAACAGAAGTGGTTTACTCATAATCCCATTTCATCACATAGGATAGTGGACAGAGGTAGCCCCACAGGTTGAGATTTAATCCTGTTACTGATACTGCTTTGTCAAGGACATTCTCAATGAGA
>NW_028070708.1:0-383 GCF_054177405.1 Leptonychotes weddellii
TATGATAAATTTTCTTCTAAGACATATGTGCTTCATCTATTTCTGTGAATATATTTTTTCCTTATTCTGAGTCAACAGTACATTCTATTTTGAAAAAACAAAAAACACGGAAATAACAAGAAATGGAAGAAGAAATGTTCAAGCTATCTCTGTTGGCTCCTATTCTGGGTTGTAAAGTCTTATTAGAAGACAAGGGATAAAAGAACATACCAGAGGTCAGAGGTTCTTTGAAAAACAGCCAGAACTTTACTATTCTTTTAAATTAGACTAAGTTCAATTAATTCATGAAGCTATAATATAAATTCAACCATCTAAGATATTACCTGGCAAAAGTAAGGAGAAAGCCCCCCAAATGACTGTCAATGTCTTGTTTAAAGGACCTC
>NW_028070709.1:0-383 GCF_054177405.1 Leptonychotes weddellii
TTTTAAAGATTTATTTATTTGAGAGAGAGAGAGTGTGTGTGCAAACAGGGGGATGGGCAGAGGGAGAGGGAGAGGAGAGAGAGAATCTCCTGCTTAGCATGGAGCCCTACAGGAGGCATCCCACGACCATGTGATCATGACCTGAGCTGAAATGAAGAGTCACACCTTAATTGACTAAGCCACCCAGGCACCCCCCCCCCATTTCCCATTTTTTAAAGAGATTTATTTATTTATTTGAAAGAGAGAGTGGAGGGGAGGGGCAGAAGGAGAGAATCTCAAGCAGACTCCCCACTGAGCACAGAGCCCGACATGGGGCTCAATTCTACCAGCTATGAGATCATGACTTGAGCTGAAACCAAGAGTCAGATGCATAACTGACTGAG
>NW_028070710.1:0-383 GCF_054177405.1 Leptonychotes weddellii
GGGTGGCTCAGTTGGTTAAGCGACTGCCTTCGGCTCAGGTCATGATCCTGGAGTCCCAGGATCGAGTCCCGCATCGGGCTCCCTGCTCGGCAGGGAGTCTGCTTCTCCCTCTGACCCTCCCCCCTCTCATGTGCTCTCTGTCTCTCTCATTCTCTCTGTCTCAAATAAATAAATAAAATCTTTAAAAAAAAAAAAAAAAGTTTTTTTTTAATTAAATTAGTGTCTGCCCACAATAAAATTTTATAGTGGGTCTAAGCAAATCAGATGCAACCTTCCTGCCTCTTCTCTCCCTCTTACTGTAGGTATGTATGTGTTTGTATACTGGTCAGGAACTTATAACAATGACTATGGCCAGGAGAATTCTATATAACTTTATAACAGAA
>NW_028070711.1:0-383 GCF_054177405.1 Leptonychotes weddellii
TGGGTGGCTCAGTTGGTTAAGCGACTGCCTTCGGCTCAGGTCATGATCCCAGGGTCCTGGGATCGAGTCCCGCATCGGGCTCCCTGCTCTGCGGGGAGCCTGCTTCTCCCTCTCCCACTCCCCCTGCTTGTGTTCCCTCTCTCGCTGTGTCTCTCTCTGTCAAATAAATAAATAAAATCTTTAAAAAAAAAAAAAAAAAGAATCAGAGAATAAAAGAAGCAGGTATATCCCAGTGGCCTTCAAACTAGGGTAAAAGACTTTCCTAAAAATGCTCTTCCTGAGCGCATGCTGTATTGTGGGCACAGCTTCTCCTTTCCCACCTCAGCTTTCACATCACTTTTCTCCCTCTTTACAAAAGAAAGACAAAATTTAGATTTATTGGA
>NW_028070712.1:0-383 GCF_054177405.1 Leptonychotes weddellii
TTCTGAAAGGCAGTATCATTTTCACTAGTAAGTACTGGTGTGCTTGTTAGAAGGTAATTTACTTCCACCTATGGATGAATGGATAAACAAAATGTGGTAGATAGGTACAATATTACACAGTCTTAAAAAAGGAAGGAAATTCTGACACAGGCTGCAATGTGGATGAAACTTGAAGACATTGTGCCAAGTGCAATCAGCCGGACACAAAAAGATAATATTGTCTTATTTCCCCTACATGAGGCACCTGAAATTGTAAAATACATAGACACAGGAAGTAAACCAACGGTTACCAGAGGCCTGGGAAGAGGAGAATGAGGAGTTATTGTTGAAGCGGTACGAGTTTCAGTTTGGGAGGCTGAAGTTCCGGAGGTGAATGGTGGGTG
>NW_028070713.1:0-383 GCF_054177405.1 Leptonychotes weddellii
TTATTTATATATTTGACAGAGAGAGACACAGCCAGAGAGCGAACACAAGCAGGGGGAGCGGGAGAGGGAGAAGCAGGCTCCCCGCCGAGCAGGGAGCCCGATGTGGGGCTCGATCCCAGGGCCCCGGGATCGTGACCCGAGCCGAAGGCAGACGCCTAACGACTGAGCCACCCAGGCACCCCTTTACACTTCATTTCTTGAGGCGGTTTCAGGTTTACGGAAATATGGAGCAGAAAATACAGAGTTCCCATGACCTCCCCAACCACCACCCCCCTGCAGTTCCCCGGATTATGAACATCTGGCGCCGGGTGGTACATTTGTGACAAGTGATGAGCTACAACGTTATTAACGGAACTCCGAGGCCAGTCCAGCTCATCCTGGTG
>NW_028070714.1:0-383 GCF_054177405.1 Leptonychotes weddellii
CGCCTGGGTGGCTCAGTTGGTTAAGCGACTGCCTTCGGCTCAGGTCATGATCCTGGAGTCCCGGGATCGAGTCCCGCGTCGGGCTCCCTGCTCGGCAGGGAGTCTGCTTCTCCCTCTGACCCTCCTCCCTCTCATGCTCTCTGTCTCTCATTCTCTCTGTCTCAAATAAATAAATAAAATCTTTAAAAAAAAAAAAAAATGTTGTTTAAGAGATTCTTGTGGCTTGAATTTTTAGTTGTGGGGCCCTTTTCTATAGAGGTAACAGGAAAGTAATAATGAAAATCATTGGTATTTTTCTTTTTTAAGATTTTATTTATTTGAGAAAGAGCACGAGCTGGGAGAGGGGCAGAGGGAGAGGGAGAAGCAGACTCCCCACTGAGCAG
>NW_028070715.1:0-383 GCF_054177405.1 Leptonychotes weddellii
CATGGTGGAGATGATGGTCGTGGTGGTGATGGTGGTGGTGGTGGCAGTGGTGATGATGATGAGGAGGAGGAGGAGGATGTAAGTGATGGTGGTGGTGATGATGGTGGTGGTGGGTGGTGGTTGTCATAGTCATGGTGCAGATGACAATGGTGGTGGTGGGTGGTGGTTGTCATAGTCATGGTGCAGATGACAATGATGGCGGTATTAACAACTAGAGCATTGAGGGAGCACTTGGACCAGGCAGTGTCCTGGATGCCCAACACTCTCCATCTCATGTCATCTGCACCACCACCCTCTGAGGTGTGCACTCTTAGCGACTCCATTCTGTAGGTGAAGAAAATGAACACACTGAATCACATGGCCCTTGGTCCTGAGCTGGAGCC
>NW_028070716.1:0-7814 GCF_054177405.1 Leptonychotes weddellii
CTCTTCCTTGAGAGAGTCATCTGATCACTCAGGACACTCTATTTGTCAATCAAACTGAGTTAGAGGAATCACACTGCTAAATGCAGTGGTTTCATATGATTTCATGTTTATGAGTGTTTACATACATAGGCCAGAAAACACCTACGTGGTGCAGGTACTCACAGAACCCTTCACATGCTAGAGTGTTTTATACCATGTTTCATAGGACTCTTAATTATAAGAGTAATAGGGGTGCCTGGGTGGCTCAGCCGGTTAGGTGTCTGCCTTTGGCTCAGGTCATGGTCCCAGGGTCATGGGATCGAGCCCCGCATCGGGCTCCCTGCTCAGCGGGGAGTCTGCTTCTCCCTCTACCCTTCCCCCTTGCTCATGATCTCTCTCTCTCACTCTCCCTGTCTCTCTCTCCAATAAATAAATAAAATCTTTAAAAATAATTATAAGAGTAATAATTAACTTTTTAGGAGGCACTTAGTATAAGCCAGGTGCTGTTGTATGCTCCTTACTTGTATTAATTCATGTAATCCTGACAAATACTCTATGTATTCTCCCACTTTACAGACTATAAAACAGAGGAACAGAAATTAAGAAACTTGCCCAAGCTCATTTAAACAGGAGCAATGGGATTTAAATCCACTCTGATTCCAGAACCCAAGATTTTAATTTCTATGTTAATCTGCCTTGCTTTCTAATCTTTCAAGAGTTTTGCCAGGGGGCCGGGGAGGTATTTTCTTTTAAGAATTGTTCGGGAGGTGATATAATGGGGTAAACTGAAAGATCTTGGAGTTTAGCTGGCCTCCTTACTTCTGAGCCTATGGGCAGCAGGTCAGAACCAGTGACTGCAGAGGCTCCCCCGCCAGAACACCACTGTGGCAGCCACTTACCAGAGAATCCCTTAATAATCTGTTCTATGAATTAGTAATCAGATATTTTCCATAAAGCATTGTGAAAGAATTCAATAAAGACACCTAGGGAAATTAAAATAAGCCATTTTACTCCATAAGAATTCAGAGGACTTAGGGAGAAACATCTGTCAAGGCCAGGGAAATAGAAGAATGCTGGGGGTGGAAAGGTGAGAAAAAAGATTTTTTTTTTAATCCAAAAAGCAGAAGTTAGAAGGAGAGCATCCTTTTTTTTTTTTTTTTTTCTGAGCAGCTTTGAAATGTTAATCTTTGCATCCTGGTGTTAAAGTGGACCCTAGAGCAGGGTGCTGGAGAGACCCTTCACTCTCTGGAGTCTGTGTACCTTTGCCAAGATGCCATCACTGTAGATTCCCTTTTCTTTCTTCCTTTTTTTTTTTTTTTTTGGTCAAGCCCTCACCTTTGGACCCTTGTCTTGTCACTGGGCTGGGGCAATAATGTGTATAGAGGGAAAAATATAGACTGGATTTTAATTGAAGATCCATTACTTATTAGGTGAGGCATCTTGTGCAAAATACATATCCACTCTGAGTCTGTTTTCTCATCCGTATAATCGGCATAACTCTTTAGAGTTGTAAAAATTAGAGATAATGTCTAAAAAGTGCTACTTATGCAATAGTCACTCAACAATTTATGAATATTAATATGCTTCAGCAAGCTTCCAGTCATCAGCTGAAGAGCTCAGAGCAAAGAGCAAAGCAGGATGAGATTGAAACCAGGGACCAGGTCTCTTTCCAGGGGGCTATTGAAAGAGTTGTCTGACCTTGTGGTGGTAAATGATGAACAAAAAGGATCACATAGGCAAGGAAAGGAAAAGACAGCCCATGGTTATAGTCAGTATCAAGTCCAACTTAAAGATGTCAAAGATCTTAAGAGGAGATAGGAAGCATAATAGAAAATTCGGGTAGTCAGAACCAACATAAACCAGATTTTGAGAAACAATTTCCATATAAAGCAAGACTAGCGGGAAAGAGGACTAGCAGCTGCAAGACAACTAGATTTCAAGATTTAGTAGGTCCTCAGAATAGGAGCACAGGAATGTAGATCAAACGAACCCCTTTATAAGATTGACACACGGGGGTAAAAAGTCTCAGGGAAAGAGGAGAATGAGAGGGACAGGGCCTTGAAAGTAAAGAGGTTAGCATAACATTTTTGGCTGCTGTAACCAAGAGACTCAACATAATAGTGGCTTAAACAAGATAAAAATTTACTTCTCTCACGTTGAAGTTTGGATCAGTGGTCTAAGGTGATACGGCAAAAATCATCAAAAAGCATCAGGGACCATGTTCTTTCTGTCTTGTTGTTCTGCCACCTTTAATAGCTTCCATCTCTGATTCAAAATAATGTCCTCAGCTTTCACCATCCCTTCCACTTTCCAAATAATGGCAGGTAAAAGAGGACTATATTTTCCATTTTAAGGACACAACCCAAGGTTGCACACCTCATTTCTCCTCACATACTGTTGGCCAGGACGTAGTCACACAGCCACACCAGACTGCAAAGGAAACTGGATGTAGTCTTTGGTGGGGCAGCCACCAAAACTTCTGTTACTATTAATTAAAATTACTAAACTTTTATCTATACCGTGGACATCAAAACAGAAGTTCAGTTATGGAATCCCAGGACCCATGATGTTGTGTCAAACCATGCCTTCTTAAAGGAGATAAGTCGGAGCCTTGCCAGACACTATGTTTCCATTCGTATTTAGAGGAAACCTACAGGTCTCAAGACTTTGGGCTCTACCAAACCTCCTGGACTGTCGTTTTATTCCTATTCTATTAAGTGACAGCAAAATTAATTTGTAAAATACACATTACCAGCAAAGAAAGCTATAGATTTTTTAAAGAAATGTGTATTTTTTACTTTCTAGTAAAAAAAAAAAAGCTAAAACTAAATGTTTACAAAGTCTTGTAAAATGAAAGAAATGACAGTAAAGCTTGCAGAATACCAAATGATTCACCACATTTATGAATTTTACTCTGTCTGTGAGACCTAGTAATATGCCCAGAGTCCCAGTGCTAGTAAGTGGTAAAACCAGAATTTAAACCCAGCCCTATCTAATGCAAAAGTAAAGTTTTTCCCATGTATACTTAAACATTTTTATAAGCTGCATGGGAGAAAAACATCAATTTGACTATGACACACACTATTTTATCACTTAGAATTTTTATTTTATATTAAAAGAGCTCTAATATATTTAGGCATTTTTAAAATCACATATCATTCTTGGGCATACATAAAAAGGAAAATATAAGCAAGTTAAATTGTTTCAGATTTTTCTAAAACTTCCTCAGCGTCCAAATCTGACTCTTCTGAATAGGTTCAGTTTTGACTCAGTCATTGGGGTCCATGTTTTTCCATACAATATTATCTTCTGTGCCACCAAGAACTTTGGTGATGAAGCATTTCCTAAAATAAACTATAAAAGAACTAAAAACTTGGGCTCTTAAGTTGGCTTTGCAATCATATAGAGCTAGTCTACCTTTCTTACCCATTTTGGAAAATTTTGATGCTGGTGCATTTGATGACCACACAGGTAAAGACAAGGACAACTATGCTGACCACTGTCTGGCCAACAATGGCTATACAATATCAATTTTAAGCCACATTACAATTACTGAGTGTTCCAATGTTAAAAAAAAAAAAAGTGCAAAGTGCACCTTAGAATTTATGAAACAATACTTCCATTTGGTTCTTTAACTTTATTCAAGGGAATGCTTTGGTACTTACAAACAGTTCTGCTCACTTACTTTATCTTTTTTTTTTTAAAGATTTTATTTATTTATTTGACAGAGAGAGACACAGCGAGAGAGGGAACACAAGCAGGGGGAGTGGGAGAGGGAGAAGCAGGCTCCCCGCAGAGCAGGGAGCCCGATGTGGGACTCGATCCCAGGACCCTGGGATCATGACCTGAGCCGAAGGCAGTCGTTCAACCGACTGAGCCACCCAGGCGCCCTGCTCACTTACTTTACAGTCCCTCTCCCAATCTGCCTATGATGGATCTCAAGCCCCCGAAAACCATGTCTTCCGAGGTGGTTCCAAGGTAATCTTCATTAGGTGAGTCTCAGTGGAATTTCCCCACAGCCCAATTAGTAAGCCTGATGACAAGGTTTCTACTCTTCCCTGATGCCTTGAGAGTGCCACAGTTGTGACTTGCAGGCCTCTGAGATAGGCTGAGAGGAGGCAAAAAGGGAATTGAGGGCAGGTAAGTGATGTATCGCAGAAAGGTTTGAAATAAGCAGTTTGGGCTGAGAGTGTGGCAGCTGAGATGACCTGCGGCCAGACCTGCCGGTGCCTCCTGGGACCTCATCTCTGGGCAGAGAGAAGCAGACGCTGAAATGGCGCCGGAGCCATTGGAAATCCTATTAGAGGAAACAGGTCACTGGCAGGCATAATTGGCCTTTTGTGAAGCTGCAGGAGTGGGAAACGAACCTCAGAAAAGTGACAGAAAAATAGCAGAAACTTCCATAGAACCTGCTGTGCAGTTCAAAGACAGAACATAGGGTGATGGGCAGAAAAAGTTCGATCTGGAACCAGACAGACCTGGGTGGGAATCCTGGTTCTGGCACTCACTCTCAATGCAGTTGTGCATAGGCATGCTGATCTCTGAGCACAGTTCCTTTGCCTTCTCTAAAAATGAGATAGCCATCATCAGTATGTCACCAGGATGACCAGAGGTGAGAATGGAAGTAATGTAGCGCTGAGCAGGCATGCAGGAAATCCAGCACTTTTCAGTGTCATATACCTGTCACAGGGAGTCTCGAGGTCCCCGAGTGCAGCACTAGGCCCTGAAAGCATTGAGGGGAGTCTCTCATTCCTTGAAAACTGGGAATTATCTTTAACCCTTGAAAATGATACGTTTGCGTAAATTTTATATTTGGTTTCCAAAGCAACCATCAATGCAAAGGCCACATAAGTAGAAGTCCATATTTGTTCAACAAACATTTACCAAATGCCGATTATGTGCTAGGCACTGGACTAAGTTTTGCAGATTGAGCAAGCATGAGCCAGACAAGAAAAAATACCAATGCCATGGGCAAACCAGTGTTAGCAGAAGGAGGAAATATTTCTGCCAACATGAATGGTCAGAGTAGCTTTGTACAGGGGGGCAAGTGAGCTGCTGGAATCTGAAGCTTAACTAGGCTTTTCACTTACAAATGAAGATATATGTGCACATATAAAGGCATGGAAAAGTGTAGAATAAACAGAGGAGAGTGTTGGTTGGAATTTGAAATAATAGGAACAAGAGATGAAAATATAGGCTGGAGCCTAACTGTGGCAAACCTTTCATTCCCAGGTTTGCCTTTTTCGGGAGGCAGACCGCTGCAGGTTTCATCATGAGAGCAATGTTTGGGAAGAATTAATCTGGCAGCAGCATGGAAGAACTGTGGCCGCCCATGTGTGCAAATGCCACATTAGACAAAATCAGTATGCAGAATGGACTTTTTTTCTTTTCTGCTTGCTTGTTTTTCCCTGTAGCATGAGGCTCTGAATTGTACTTTATGGCAGATTAGATTGCCTGGGAACTACGGAGAAAGCCAGCCCTTTACCTTAGGTCTTCTTGGGAAGATGCACATTGGGGTGAATATTTCTTGTCACTTCACCAAGAGGTTTGGGGTTTGCCTGGCAGGAAAAAAACTGTCTGCCTGGGTTGCTAATCCCTCAGGAAAAGATGAATAACAAGGCAGAAGAGCTCCAGGTCTGCTCTGACCCAAGGCAGTAATTCTGCCTCATTACCACTTCAATGGGCCAGTCAACAAAATTAGCACGGCTTGCCCTCCACTGGATGTTGTCTGTTCCACTTTGTTCTTGTGTTTCATACAGCTACAGAATCCAAAGATGAGAATCATCAACTAGCAGGCAGAACTGTGGGATCCTTCCTGGTTAAAATAAGATAATTATCTCTCCTTTCAGGTGAACTTAATCCAGAGGAGAGTCATTTCAACACAAATATTTCTAAGAACTTACTGTATGCAAAGAATCATAAAGGGCAGAAGGAATCTAAGAGGACTTTTCTGTTCTCAGGAAGATTAAGGCTTAATTTAGGGAAAAAACTTGTACTGGAATAACAATGACACAAGATAGTGTTTGACAAATTCTCATGGGTTGCACAGAATGGAGCTTTAGGAGTTCAGAGGAGCCAGATTTCACTTATTGATGGTGCTCAGTCCAGAAAGAGGAAAAGTATGGAGGAGATAAAATTTTAAACTGTGACTAGTCATAGGAAGCAGTACAATCAACTTTACAGTTAGAATGACCTGGATATAGCTTTCTGCTAACATTGCTACTAGCAGTGTGAGCCTGGAAAATCATTTAGTTTCTCTGTCCTTCATCTATAAAACAATGATAGCAATCATCTATTTCATAGACTTCATGTGAGGATTCCAAAAAATAATACATGTAATGTGCTTACTTATGAAGAGCTTGACTTGTAGTAAATTGACATTAATAGTTGCAGTGTTCTTTTGTTATTGTTGGATAAAGTTCCACAAATAAGAGCAATTTATTCTATAAACTAGAATCACAGACATATCAACTACCTAAGTGGTCCTTGGAAGCCCTGAGGGACCCAGATGGTCCTGGGGGACCCAGATATTGATGGATCTCCTGAGACTAATAGGATCTAACATCCAGAGGTTATCCTCTGCCTACTAGAAGTTTCCACCACTAAACAGCTATATAGCCTCAGTCAAATCACACACACACAGTCTGTCATGGCAGTCTGTCAGTTACTTCTCTCTTAAAATGAGGAGAATAGGCCTTTATTTGGAACCACATAGAACCACAAAGGACCCTGAATAGCCAAAAGCATTTTAAGAAAGAACAAAGCTGGAGGTATCATGCTCCCTGATTTCAAATTATACTACAAAGTATACTAATAAAAACAGTATGATATTGTCATAAAAACAGACACACAGATTAATGAAACAGAATAGAGTCCAGAAATAAACTCATGCATATATGGTTAATTAATTAGGACAAAGGAGCCAATACTATGCAATGGGGAAAGAACAATCTCTTTAATAAATGGTGCTGGGAAAACTGGACAGCTATGTGCAAAAGAATGAAACTGGACTAGAATCTTACACCTTATACAAAAATGAACTCAAAATGGGGGCTCCTGGGTGGCTCAGTCAGTTAAGTGTCTGACACTTGATTTTATGCTCAGGTCATGATCTCAGGGTTGTGAGATCGAGCCCCCATGTTAGGCTCTGCACTGGGTGAAGAGCCTGCTTGGGATTCTCTCTCTCTCCCTCTCCCTGTGCCCCTCCCCCCAAAAAAATTAACTCTGCCCCCCCAATTAACTCAAAATGGATTAAAGACTTGAATATAAGATCTGGAACCATAAAACTCCTAGAAGAAACCATAGACAGTAACTTGACATTGGTCTTAGTGATATTTTTTTGGACCTGACTCCAGAGGCAAAAGAAGCAAAAGCAAATATAAACAAATGGGACTACAGCAGACTAGAAAGCTTCTGTACAACCAAGGAAACCATCAACAAAATGAAAAGGCAACCTACTGAATGGGAGAAGATATTTGCAAATCATATATCCAATAAGAAGTTAATACCCAAAATATATAAAGAACTCTTATAACTCAATAACAAAAAAAAAAATCTGTTTAAAAGATGGCAGCATCACAATTCCAGACTTCAAGCTCTATTACAAAGCTGTAATCATCAAGACAGTATGGTACTGGCACAAAAACAGACACATAAATCAAGGGAACAGAAGAGAGAGCCCAGAAATGGACCCTCAACTCTATGGTCAACTAATCTTCAAAAAAGCAGGAAAGAATGTCCAATGGAAAAAAGACAGTCTCTTCAACAAATGGTGTTGGGAAAATTGGACAGCCACATGCAAAAGAATGAAACTGGACCATTTCCTTACACCACAC
>NW_028070717.1:0-383 GCF_054177405.1 Leptonychotes weddellii
AGATCAATGGAACAGGACAGAAAGTCCAGAAACAAACACACACAAATATAGTCAACTGATCTTTGACAAAGAAGCAAAGTCAATCCAATAGAGAAAGAAGAAGCATCTTTTAACAAATGGTGCTAGAACAACTGCATGTCCACATGCAAAAGAGAGAGAAGAGAGAAAAGAGAGAGAGAAAAATAAAAAAGAAAAAAAGAATCTAGACACTGACCTTATATCTTCCACAAAAATTACCTCAACATGGACCACAGACCTAAATGTAAAACTCAAAAACTATTTTAGAAAATAAATACAGGAGAAAATATAGGTGGCCTTGGGTTGGCACTTAGTTTTTACATACAGCACCAAAAGCACAATCCATAAAAGAAAAATTGAAAAGT
>NW_028070718.1:0-383 GCF_054177405.1 Leptonychotes weddellii
GGGTAGCTCAGTTGGTTAAGCAACTGCCTTCGGCTCAGGTCATGATCCTGGAGTCCTGGGATCGAGTCCCACATCGGGCTCCCGGCTCAGCGGGGAGCCTGCTTCTCCCTCTGACCCTCTCCCCTCTCATGCTATTTCTCTGTCTCTCTCTCTTTCTCTCAAATAAATAAATAAATAAAATCTTAAAAAAAAAAAAAGAACTTACACAGAACTCTATCATCATTATGAAAGCATTTATTTTATAAATTCCAACCCTCTTAATCAGAACCATTTATAAAATCAGTAATAGGATCCTGAGATGAGTTAGCAAATTATTTCCAAACCCAAATCTTAACAATGTATACAAATACATTTCTTAGAGCACAGCACCTTCAATTCTATAA
>NW_028070719.1:0-383 GCF_054177405.1 Leptonychotes weddellii
GTACTACAAGTGACAAATGCTGGACTCAAAGTTAGTTTGCATGGAAAAAGATATACCATGCAAGCAGTAACCAAAAGACAGCCGGAGTGGCTATACTAACATCAGATAATATAGACTTTAAGACAAAAATTGTTACTAGCAACAAAGAAGGACACTGTTTAAATGATAAAAGAGATAATTCATCAAGAAGTCAAAAATTATAAACATACGTGCCTAACAACAGAGCCCCAAAATGCATGAAGCATAAACTTAGAGAATTGAAAGGAAAAATAGATAATTCACTGTAACAGTTGGAGAGCTCAATATCCTACTTTTAATAATGAGTAGAACAACTAGGCAGAAGATCAACATGGAAAGAGAAGAATTGAGAATGTGTGAACCAA
>NW_028070720.1:0-383 GCF_054177405.1 Leptonychotes weddellii
GAGGCAATACTCGGGAGGATAGACGGCGGGGGAGGGGGCCTCCGTCCGCCACTTCTGGCAAGTGATAGAGCCCCGGAGCACAAAATTGGAACTTCTAGAAGTCTGCTCCGCTGAGGGACGTCGCTCCGGTGGCTAAGCGGGGTTGGAACCCTCGTGGGACAGTGTGGTCTCAGGACCCTCGGGGTCACAGAAAGACCGGGGGTGGCTGAGTGCGGCAGAGCTCCCAGGTATTGGAGCGGGGAAGCTGGCTGCAGAGATGGAGCCGAGGCGCGGGCTCTCAGCTCAGGGTTGCCATAAACCGTGATCCGCGGCACAGTCGGGCCACTGCTCCTCCAGCAGGGACCCAACAAGCGGCAGATCCGGGGAGACTCACCTTCTTCCCC
>NW_028070721.1:0-383 GCF_054177405.1 Leptonychotes weddellii
CAATGACATGTAAGCAAATTCAGCTGGGAGTTTGTGGAAGTATCTCTGGTGCCTGATAAAAGTAACAAAGGTTCCTAGTGTCACCTCTTTCCTTCTCTTTCTGCTGAGATTATAAACATAATGCCTGGAACTGAGGCAGCCATCTTATATCTGACAGTCAAAAAACATAAGGACCAAAGAACAAACATCAAACATGACCGTGCAGATATAGAGAAAAAGTCTTAAGACTCCACTCCAACCCTGTGACACTCAGTTCTTAGGGGTCTTGTAAAGTGTAGATAAATGTACTTATAGTTAAAGGCTCTCTTGGCTGCATTTTCTGTAACTCAGAACTAAAAAACAATTCTAACTCATGTATGTGCTAGCCAGGTTCCAGGCACTTT
>NW_028070722.1:0-383 GCF_054177405.1 Leptonychotes weddellii
TTTGATCCTTCTCACTGAAACAGAGAAAAAAGAATTTAATAGCTTTAACAAAATCTTTTATATGTCAAAGTTATTCTATTCACACAATGCATTTTGCAGTGCTGACAAAATTTCATACTATACACAAAATACTCCATGCAGTTCTTCAGACTTTTTGGAATTTCTAATATCCATTAATGTGGTTAAGATTTATGCCTATGCATAGAAATGGCCATGCAAAGAAGGAGCAATGTGAACCAGGACTCCCTGGCATGGAAGCATTTCTTAGGGAACATGTCATCAAATTTTTTTCAATCCAGAATCAGATACCAATTACAAATCCAAGTTAAAAATGCCTAAGATGTATTTAGGAATAAATAATATACATTTTCAATTGATTTTAT
>NW_028070723.1:0-383 GCF_054177405.1 Leptonychotes weddellii
CATGATCTCAGGGTCCTGGGATCAAGTCCTGCATCAGGCTCCCTGCTCAGCGGGGAATCTACTTCTCCCTCTACCCTTCCCCCCTGCTCATGATCTCTTTCTCTCTCTCTCACTCTCTCCCTCCTTCTTTCAAATAAACAAAATATTTTTTTTAAAGATTTTTTTTTAAGATTTTATTTATTTATTTATTTATTTATTTATTTATTTATTTGATGGAGAGAGACAGTGAGAGAGGGAACACAAGCAAGGGGAGTGGGAAAGGGAGAAGCAGGCTTTCCGCTCAGCAGAGAGCCCAATGCGGGGCTCGATCCCAGGATCCCGGGATCATGACCCGAGCCGAAGGCAGATGCCCGACAACTGAGCCACCCAGGCACCCCTAAAAA
>NW_028070724.1:0-383 GCF_054177405.1 Leptonychotes weddellii
AAACTTTTAACTATAGGAAACAAATTGAGGGTTGCTGGAGAGGAGGTGGGTGGGCGATGGGGTAACTGGGTGATGGGCATTAAAGAGGGCATGTGGTGTGATGAGCACTGGTGTTATATTTAACTGATGAATTATTGAACTCTACATCTGAAACTAATGATGTACAATATATTGGCTAATTGAATTTAAATAAAAAAAAACAAAAAAACCCTGCGTGGGTCAAATAGGTGGATTTTTTTCAATAAATACAGTACAGTAAATGTATTTTCTCATAATTTTCTTTATAAGGTTTTCTCTAGCTTACTTTATTGTAAGAATACAATATATAATATAACACACAAAATACGTGTTGTTTATGTTATCGGTGAGGCTTCTGGTCAACA
>NW_028070725.1:0-383 GCF_054177405.1 Leptonychotes weddellii
AAATTACACTGGCAACTTAAGCCTATTTTACCAATGGGAAGGGACCACATGAAGGGGGTGATGTTAATATAGTCATCATCAATTATCTTTGCTACCCATTTTATGTATTTCCTTATTTAATCCCCTAAAAACTGCCTCATGTGACTTTAATAGTCTCATGTAACTGACAAGCAAATAAGTTCAGTCTTTTGCCAGGATCACATCACTAGTGAGTAGCAAAGGTTGGCTTTATCTCCAGTTCTTTCTCCAGAGCCCATGCTCTTGACTGCCAATATGGAGGAAAATTAGCTTATCTGGGCAAGAAAGGTATAGGGCAGTTAATTAGGAATTTATCTTTCACCCACTCTGCCATCTGCAGTTCCATTCTTGGTGTCAAACCTAGG
>NW_028070726.1:0-383 GCF_054177405.1 Leptonychotes weddellii
ATGGTGATTAACATAACAATAAAAAGAAAAAAAAAAGAAGCCACGCTCTTTGCTCATCCACAAGAAGCCACTCCTCATCCATTCAAGTTTGATCATGAGATCGCAGCGATTCAATCCCATTTCTTGGCTCCACCTGATTCTAGGTCTCCTGCTATTTCCACCACATCTGCAGTGACCTCCTCCACTCGAGTCTTGACCCACCCTCAGAGTCATTCCTTGAGGGTTGGAATTGACTGCCTCCAAACTCCTGTTTGTGTTGATATTTTGACCTCATGAATCATGAATGTTCTTAATGGCATGTAGAAGGGAGAATCTTTTCCAGAAGGTTTTCAATTTCCTCTGCCCAGATCCATCAGAGGAATCACTATCTTTGGCAGCTAGAG
>NW_028070727.1:0-7812 GCF_054177405.1 Leptonychotes weddellii
TACGTGGGGCTACGAGGGGCTACGTGGGGCTGAGGGGCTACGTGGGGCTACGAGGGGCTATGTGCGGCTGAGGGGCTATGAGGGGCTGTGTGGGGCTGTGTGGGGCTGTGTGGGGCTACGTGGGGCTACGAGGGGCTACGTGGGGGCTACGAGGGGCTATGTGGGACTATGCAAGCTCCTGGTGGGGGAGTGAGGCTCAATCCCAGGATCCTGGGATTGTGACCTGAGCCGAAGTCAGACGCTCAACCGACTGAGCCACCCAGGCGCCCCAACTTTTGTCTTTTAAAGAATGCCTTGTTTCCAACCATGTAATCCCCAGATGTGGCCAATTGTTTCAAAACCATTTTTTTTTTGAGTGGATTCCTACTAATTTGACTAGAAATGCCATCTCTATCATATATTAAATTTATATATATAATCAACCTATCTCTGGGTTCTGTTTGTTTATCCATTTCTGTATGAGTATTTTACAATACTAATCAAAAGTCCCACGTTGTTTTTCTTTTTCAAAATTTCAATGATTGTATGTCTTATCTCCCAAATGCATTTTACTTCTTGGGTTTTGATTGGGATTTGTAATGATTTTGGGGAATTAATGGTTTTTAAATATTGGGACTTTTTTTTCCTGGGTTCAAGATGTCTCCACTTTTTCAGGTCTTCTAGATCTTTTTTCTTCCCGTCTATGTCTTTTAAATAAGACTTTATAGTTTTCTTCACAAAGGTCTTTCACACTTTGTGTTAGCTGTAATCCTATTTTATAAGCATTGTATTATTGTTATTGTAAATGGAGATTTGAAAAAATTTTTAGTGTGGACAGAGGTATCAACTTTTGTATACGCTAGCCGTCTGACTGAGCTTTTTTATTCATTCCAAGAGCCGGTTGATTCATTTGGGTTTTCAGTATAGATGGGTCAAATTGACTAAAAATGTTTTACTTTTTCTATTCATGTAGTAGTATCTCATTTCTCAGCATTGGTAATGAGGTCTCCTTGTTTTGTTCCAACTTTAATACTTTTAATATTTTACCATTAAGATGTGTCAGTGGGACTGCATCAGATAACCTTAAATAACTTTAGGACATTTACTTTTCCTAGAGATTTTCTCATGAAAGGGGGCTGAAATTTATTGTATGCAAATTTATTCAAAGCTAACTACTAAAGTTAATCATGTTTTTCTTTCCTTTAATTTAGTATAGTTAATGGCATTGATAGAGTTTTATTTTTTTTCAAAGATTTTATTTTTGAAGCAATCTTTACACCCAAAGTGGGGCTCAAACTCACAACCCCGAGATCAAGAGTCACATGCTCAGGGAAACCTGGGTGGCTCAGTCTGTTTAAGCGTCTGCCTTCAGCTCAGGTCATGATCTCAGGGTCCTGGGATCGAGTCCCACATTGGCCTCCCTCTCAGTTGGGGGGGGGCGGGTCTGCTTCTCCCTCTCCCTCTGCCCTTCCCCCCGACTTTGTACTCTCCCTCAAATAATAAAATCTTAAAAAAAAAAAGTCACCTGCTCTGACTGAGCCAGCCAGGCGCCCCAGCATATTCTATTCACTCATGTTGTTTTTATATCTTTTAAAAACACCATTCCAGAATATATTTACTAGAATTTCCTGTAGTTTATGACCCAGGTTTTATGAACTGTGCTTATATCGTTTATCAACTATTAACAAATCAACCGATTAAGACCATCACAAATTAACGTATAACCTCAATAACCAGTCAGAAGTCCACATTGTTCTCATGTTTTTGGAGAGATGGGGATAAGAGGTGGCACAGTCTGGTGTGGAGAGCAGTGACCTCATCCGGGATTCAGTGGGCCTACTCAGCCTGTATTTGCCATTAAGTTGCTAGACAATCTTAAGACATAAGCTCTCGGCTTCAAATTGAAAATCTGTAAAATGGGTCAGCAGGGGAATCAAATGTTAGGGTGCCAGGAAGAGTGTCAACTACTGTCTGACTGTGAGAGATGATTAAATTACAGGGCGGGTATTTTAAACAAATGCAGTTATGAATGAAGATACAATATAAACACATTAAAATCTCCCGAGCCATGTAAAACCCGAAGGCATTAAAATTTATTAAATGATGCAATAACAACAGAATTCTTTATTTACAATAGCATTATTTAACATCAAATAAGCAAATAGCATCAGCAAAGCAATATTAACTTGCATAAATGTATTTAAAATTTCTCTGAATATATCTACCTTTGCATAAACTGCTCACACTAGAAATACAAACATCAATGCAGGTGAACAAAGTGATGTTCAGAGTCAACTCCATTTTGAAAATAAATCACAACCTGAAACACTGTAAGCTTTCTCCTGAAGAACCATAGTTAATATATTGCTTAATTTTACCCTTGTATAATCTTTTCATATACACACATCTCAGATGCAACTTCATGAGGAACTGTACAAATAAAACCCACAAATGACAAAGGAACAAAAATGACAGTTAAATGTTTGAAGAAATGTATCATCATCACTATTCAACAACATAAAGGTTAAGTGATGATGCACTTATTCAAAAATTGTACACAATTCACTATACAAATATAATACATTGGACAGCTATGTAGGAATATACAAGACTTAAAAACAGATCTAAGGCATTATGCTAGATTTTAGCATTTTGAGGTTCTTGCACATAGCTTTTACCTGTAGTAAGAAACTTAAAAGATTTTGTTTTAGTCTATAAAGAAACACCAGGGAGAAAATTCTAATTAAAATCGAAGCCACTACAGTAATTTTCTTTTGTGCAGAGAATGCTTTGCTCTTAGGCAGCATACTACCATACAAATACTAGAAAATTTTAAATTCACACCAACAATTAATGGCTTAAGTTGCATTTCAAAATTGATTGTGTATCTTTGGGTTCTGCAAGTGGATCTGTGCCACCCATTTCATGTGTTAAGCCCATATGAACTCCATTTTTAAACACAGATTAAAAATTGCATTATATAAACTGCAAAAACATTGCTTTCAGTTATTACAGGCCTTAAGAGATACACGTGGGAGGGGCATTTTTAGTCTTTGAGTCGAACGAATTCATTGTAGTAAAACAGCTCACTTCACTTTTTAAACTTAGCACGTTACATGAACACTTAAATGAGTTTTACAACCAAGTTAATGTATGTATACTTTTCACATTATGTGTTTTTCACATTTAGTAATATAAGTAAAACACTGATTATTTTGTTCTATTAAACAAAACCAAGTACTCAGTCTAACAAATTTATTGTTTACAGCATGAGAAATACTGATAATGAAGGGGATTGATTTGGCTTTTGCTTCTATAGTGATCAATATGATCAGAGGATTCCTTCACTGACTTTTCTTCTCTTAATTAGATGTAAAGCAAAATCCACTACCTGGTCTGAGCCATAAGAGAATTTACCATCTCTTTTCCTTCAAAACAGTAATGATCATGAATTATTCTAAATTACCAGTATCACAGGTTTGCAGATTTGTCTGAATTGGGATTGACATTAAGACACAGTGGGCAGATGGGTAAACGATACAAGATACACAGATTTTTGGACAGTGTTCTAGTGAAAAGGGACTTAAAAACAAAACAAAGCCAGTTTAAACTCCATTTCTCCTTTGTGCTGTGTGAAGTTGAAGTCATTCCAATTCACATATTTCTAAAAATCAACTTAAAACCGGTCACAGTAAACTGTGTCACGTGAGCCTCATCACACCGATGAGGTCATGGAGTTCTGGGCCAACATCTGCTTATTGTTTTCCATCTCAACTGGGCAACCCAGTGGCTCGGTGGAGACGAGTAGAGCCTCTCGAGGGGACAATGTGAACTGGTGGCCGCCGAGAAGTGCTGTTCCTTGGCCACCTCCCTGTAGTGAGACCCCTCTCAAGTGGAACAAAGTATCGAAATGCAAATTTCCAGAAAATTTCTTTAGTATGGAGCAACACTTTCAGACTGTCTACTTAACCATTTATCTTTGGGCTACATCTCTTTCTATATGCCCTAATTTGCCCATATAGAGAGAGAGAGAGAAATAGAAATAGGGGTAGTTGGTACATTTTCCACCCTGCCACAAATAAACAATCAAATTTCAAGGAAAAACCTCTCTGTTCCTAAAAAGCCTGGCTAATGAGATATAAAATGCTTTGCTTTTTAGACATCAAAAAGACATCATTCTGAAATTTAGGTAAGAAAGTATGTGTATTAGGGGTTTGGGGGGGAAATAGCTCAAAAAAGGCCATCAGTTTCTCGGTATTGCGGTTGTCTGAAACGGACGCCAATTAATAAAAGATTATTCCCCTACCAGAGTGGGCCAGAAAAACAACCACAAAAGTGGCCTGCTTAGTAACATGTAGTCTTTCTAAGGTTCATTAAGAAAGAATATAAACATATAAAAATCAAGGATTGGTTCCTACAGCAGCTGCATATCATATAGATTAGATAAATGATTTATGAGCAGAATCACAAGGTTTAGAAAATAAAAAGTCTTAAGTCTACAAATTAGGTCTAATCAAGGCATTGATATCCTTTACAAAACACCTTTAGGAGACATTGCTATGAAGATATCTAATTTAATACTGAAGTACCTCATTTTTGAGTCAATTCCACAATATGTATACCTCACAAAAATTATACAATTAAAACACTTAAGTTCTCAACTTAAATTATTGCTTGTTTACATATAAATTGGATTTTATGTACCTTACAAAACTTCGGCTTAGTCAGCACTGCTAAAAAACAAAATAAAAAACACATGGCGGAGGTTAAATCTGTTGTGATATCTGCTGTCAATTTTAAACACACTGTTATTTTTGCCCGTTTTTGTAGGCCAGTGTTGCTGGGGAACAGAATAAACATGCTTCCAAAGCAGGTATCCTTAGTTTGATCGGTATCAAGTCCTGACTTGGCTCCTCTCCTTGCCAGTAAATGCATTTTTCTGAAATTTAATAGTTAGCAATTGGTAAGTGGCTGGCAAAACATTTAAGGAAATAAAGGGCTTACCTGGTTTCTGTTGCTTTTTAAAAATTTTTTTTAACAAGATGAATGAATGTGGGGGAGAAGTGGGGAAGGCCAAGGGCGGGGAGAGTCAAGATCACATGGGGAAGAAGAGGTACGAGTCAAAGCTGTCTGAGCAATCTAAAGGGAACTTAGTTTGAAAATGAACAATATTTCTTCTTGATTCACAATTTGGGTGAACTAGTTTGATTTTGACAAAGAAAAAAAAAAAAGAAAAAGCACTTGTTAATATTAACAGCCCTTCACAGGCTCCTTTTCATCTGTTCGGTAACTGGAAACTCTTTCCAACACGGTCTCTAGAGCTTCTACAACAAAGGTACAACGCTGACTTTATTGGTCTTCACTTCTTGGGTCTCTGTTCATACAGCGCTGTCCATGGTGTCTGCTCTGCTTTTATCCCAAATACAGGCTTTAGCTTAGAACACCTTTAGTTTGATTTTTTTTTTTTTCCCCTTAATTCTGTTCTTTCCCCGAGATGAAATCTTAATCTTTTGCACTAGACTGATTAGCCAGGGAAAACAAAGCAAGAAACCAGTGTCTGGAACCAAACAGGAACAGAACAAGAGCATGGTTGTTTTCCTTAAATACATACATTTAAATACATTCAATCCGACATGGGTATGAAATTTGCCTGTCAACATTTACTTTGCAGGAGAGATCTAAGTTGCACTAAGGTGAATGCAGTGAACAGACTGAGCAACTGTCTGGACGCGAGCTTCCGACTGTCAAGCGAAGAGGCAGCTCCCTCCTGCAACAGCCAAGCGGACCCCACCCTGGGAGCCAGGGCCCAGGCCCATCTGCTGACCGGGCTCTGGCAGAACTGGCTGGCAGGTCGACTGGGTCAAAACAAATAGACACAGCTCTCCAGGCTGGTAAGTGTTTGGAGCAAGTGAGCCCAGTCAGCTGAAGAGAGAAGCAACCAGCTACCTTCAGTGTCAGCAATATTTCTGCAGGAAAACAGAGAGAAAATCATGAAGTACCTCTGAATTTGTTGTAACACCATCATAATGCTCATCACGAAATCATCAGAATACGTGGCCATTTTAAGTACTGCCAATTCGCGAAGGCTGCGTCTGGCTGAATTACACTTGATTTTGATGCAGACAGGCAGAAGGCACTGTTCCTAACTGGACACATTATTTCCAAAGGCCGGCAGACCCTACATAGCACTTTGAAAACCAAGGGACTGTGGTGGATTACCAATCTCTCCTTTGGAATCACTGCAGCTCTCTTCCCAGTGACCTCCCAGACCAGTTCAACCTCTCCCACCTCCTCAAATGAGATTACTAAGACACCTTGATGCCGAGCTGCCCTTGCTTTTTGACAACATCGTTCAGAGGTGGCCACCACTTCCTTACCCCTTCCTCAAAATCACTGAGTACAAAGCCACTTTCAACGAAATGTCCGTCTTGACTCTCCCTTGTGGAGAGACTCCTCAGGTTCCACGGGACGTTTCCCTGGCTTCAGCAAGCTGAATAAGCAGGGTTTTGGCTCCAGGGGCATTCGTGCTAGTTTCTGGCTGCTACGAACTGACAGTTTGAGGGAGTGAACACGGAGGGCGGAGTGAGCAAGACTCACGTGCAGGTGTTTGCTTGGTTGGTGCAAGTCTGTGTCAGTGCTTTTCTTTGACTACTGACTATGTTTCCCCCCGAGATATTTTATCCATGTAGCAAATATTGAGTATCTACTCTGTGCCAGGTGCTGGGGATGTCACCATAACAGTATATTTCTGGTCACTGCTATCAAAACATTGAGTGGGCCAGGTAGACAATGAAATAACAGCAGGGTCCGAGTTACGCGAGAGGAAGTACTGGTTGCTGTGGGAACGAGTAACAACTGCTTCTGGGATTTAGATATTTAGACACAGCACATCAGGGCCACTAGAGATTATCTAGTTTAAGTCAGATCAGAGAGGAAGTTTCACTTAGTCCCTTCGAACGAGAGATCTGGGCGAACTGCCCCAGATCCTGAAGTGTCACGGTCAGAGGTGGGCTACGCCCGCAGCCCGCTGCGAGGCTCTCCCGAGCTCAACACGTCAGCACACGAGGATCGCTCTGGCTACAGCTCCTCGGAGAGAAGAACAGTGAATGTCCTTCATCTATAATATAAAGCTAATCTGTGTCACTTATATGATTTTATATAGAAATACTCCATGGCTCTGACTGAAACAGGAAAAAAATCCTTCAGTTTTCCAGTTAGTCTGGAAAAACAAATTGAGAAGTATTCCTATCCATAGCCACTTGAAGGCGGCAGTATTCTCTAACACGAATGGACACCAACAAGCAGCTCTCAGGCAGGATCAGTGTTAGTGAGGGGCGCCTGGGTGGCTCAGTCGTTAAGCGGCTGCCTTCAGCTCAGGTCATGATCTCAGGGTCCTGGGATCGAGCCCCACGTCGGGCTCCCTGCTCAGCGGGAAGCCTGCTCCTCCCTCTCCCACTCCCCCTGCTTGTGTTCCCTCTCTCGCTGTGTCTCTCTGTCAAATAAATAAATACTTTAAAAAAAAAAAAAAAGGATCAGTGTTAGTGAAAGAGAACGTGGAGCAGGACATGCATCTCTAGAGGAACGCTGCTTGGCTTGACATCCGGCTGTGTCACTTTAGGGGGCGGAGAGTCACTTAATCTTTCTGTCCCTAATACTTCCTAGGGCTGTCGTGAGGATTAAACAAAATGATGTACATGAAGTGTTGAAGTACTTCTCACAACACGGAAAGAGGTCGGTCAATGTCCTCGCCACGATCATTACCACCGCCACCTCAGAGCTGGTCCTAGTTAGCGATGGATTTCCGTAACAGGAGCAAGTACAAGTCATTACAAC
>NW_028070728.1:0-383 GCF_054177405.1 Leptonychotes weddellii
TATTCTTTTTATTTTTGAGAAATGTCCTTCTGGTCCTCTTTTAAAAAAAATTATTTATTTTTAGTAATCTCTATACCCAACATGGGGCTTGAACTCACAACCCCTGAGATCTAGAGTCACATGCTCTAACAACTGAGCCGGCCAGGCACCCCCCTTCTGTACTTTTTTAAAGAAGGAACGGACGTTGAACAATATTTATTGAATGCCTTTTCAGTATTTAGTATTTTTTATCTGACATTAATATAATGGGCTATACCTATGTATAGATACATATAGATCTTATTTTAAACTATGATGACATTTTTGGTTTAGTGACTTATTAGTCTACTACATTTTAAGTTTTAATTTTCTAGCTTTTTGTGGGACTTTTGTAGGAGCTTTTG
>NW_028070729.1:0-383 GCF_054177405.1 Leptonychotes weddellii
TTCTGAAAGGCAGTATCATTTTCACTAGTAAGTACTGGTGTGCTTGTTAGAAGGTAATTTACTTCCACCTATGGATGAATGGATAAACAAAATGTGGTAGATAGGTACAATATTACACAGTCTTAAAAAAGGAAGGAAATTCTGACACAGGCTGCAATGTGGATGAAACTTGAAGACATTGTGCCAAGCGCAATCAGCCGGACACAAAAAGACAATATTGTCTTATTTCCCCTACATGAGGCACCTGAAATTGTAAAATACATAGACACAGGAAGTAAACCAACGGTTACCAGAGGCCTGGGAAGAGGAGAATGAGGAGTTATTGTTGAAGCGGTACGAGTTTCAGTTTGGGAGGCTGAAGTTCCGGAGGTGAATGGTGGGTG
>NW_028070730.1:0-383 GCF_054177405.1 Leptonychotes weddellii
CATCTCCCCTCCCACACAGGGTACTCTGGGTGGCCTCTGACCAGCACCCGACTGCCCCAGCACGAGGGTGCCCAGCACTGCCTGCAGGGCCTAGAACAGAGCCCGGGGCCTGAGGTGCCCACTGGTGAGCTGACAGCTGCCTCGTTTGGCAGGCGAGGGGCCACCCCAGAGCCCAGCGCCGCCAGCGTCTGAAACCCGGGGAATCCTCACTGCCTACAGCACAAAACCAGCGTGGCTTTCCCTGGCTGGAGTGGAGAGGGGGCTGGGTGACCCACGGCTGCTGGCCCTCTCCCAGCCAGACTCTCCTGAGCAGACCCAGGTCCAGCGCCCTCAGGACTGGGAGAACAAGGGACCACAGTCAGGAAGTGCCCGGGGCTGGGTGC
>NW_028070731.1:0-383 GCF_054177405.1 Leptonychotes weddellii
GCGCCTGGGTGGCTCAGTTGGTTAAGCGACTGCCTTCGGCTCAGGTCATGATCCTGGAGTCCCGGGATCGAGTCCCGCATCGGGCTCCCTGCTCGGCAGGGAGTCTGCTTTGCCCTCTGACCCTATCCCCTCTCATGTGTTCTCTCTCATTCTCTCTCTCTCAAATAAATAAATAAAATCTTTAAAAAAAAAAAAAAAATAAATAAATAAATAAAATGGGGGCAAAAAATAATTCCTTTATCATAACTGGCACTGTGAGGATTCAATGAATAACATGGAAACCCTCCCAGCCCAATGCTGGTATGTGGGAAGCCTTTGAAATACTATTTTTCTTCTCATTCGTTGCTTTTCAATGTCAGAGGGTAAGAGAGAATGGAGCTGGG
>NW_028070732.1:0-383 GCF_054177405.1 Leptonychotes weddellii
CGCCTGGGTGGCTCAGTTGGTTGAGCGACTGCCTTCGGCTCAGGTCATGATCCTGGAGTCCCTGGATCGAGTCCCACATCGGGCTCCCTGCTCGGCAGGGAGTCTGCTTCTCCCTCTGACCCTCTTCCCTCTCATGCTCTCTGTATCTCATTCTCTCTGTCTCAAATAAATAAATAAAATCTTTAAAAAAAAAAAAAAAGAAAAGGTTTGCCTCACATAAAGAAACCATTTCTTTCAGATACATATAAATATATAATATATATTATGTAATATATATTGCATAATATATTATAATTACATAAATTATATACAAACATAATCTATATGTACTTATATATATGAAATATATAATTTTATATATACTGTACACTATATTCTATATA
>NW_028070733.1:0-383 GCF_054177405.1 Leptonychotes weddellii
AATCAAGATCCTTAATTGTATGTGCATACACTTCTCCTTATAAGGAAACATTTATAGGTTGCAGGGATTAGGATTGCATGTGTATATACTGTGCCTAATTTTATCAGTTCCCTTGGATAGAACTTTGTCTCTTTGATTTTTTGAGTTAATGAAAACAACAATAAAAATAGCACACACACATCCACACACACACACACACACTCCACATTTTTCTTTCTTTTTGCTAAATCAAAGGATCTGAATATTGACTTATCAAAAGATTTGAACATCAAAATGCCAAAATACATTATCAAAAAGCCTTTCAAAAATTATTACTATACATTCAGTAGTGGGCAGAATTAATCTTTTAAATTTTTGTTAATCTGCTGGAGCAAATATTTCAT
>NW_028070734.1:0-383 GCF_054177405.1 Leptonychotes weddellii
GCATGCGGGACTACGACGAGGTGACCACGTTCCTGGGCGAGTGGGGGCCCTTCCAGCGCCTCATCTTCTTCCTGCTCAGCGCCAGCATCATCCCCAACGGCTTCAATGGAATGTCAGTCGTGTTCCTGGCCGCCACCCCGGAGCACCGCTGCCGGGTGCCGGACACGGCGAACCTGAGCGGCGCGTGGCGCAACCACAGTATCCCGCTGCGGCTGCAGGACGGCCGCGAGGTGCCTCACAGCTGCCGGCGCTACCGGCTCGCGGCGATCGCCAACTTCTCGGCGCTCGGGCTGGAGCCGGGGCGCGATGTGGACCTGGAGCAGCTGGAGCAGGAGGGCTGCGTGGACGGCTGGGAGTTCAGCCGGGACATCTACCTGTCCACC
>NW_028070735.1:0-383 GCF_054177405.1 Leptonychotes weddellii
CTGGGTGGCTCAGTTGGTTAAGCGACTGCCTTCGGCTCAGGTCATGATCCTGGAGTCCCGGGATCGAGTCCCGCATCGGGCTCCCTGCTCGGCGGGGAGCCTGCTTCTCCCTCTGACCCTCCCCCTCTCATGTGCTCTCTGTCTCTCTCATTCTCTCTGTCTCAAATAAATAAATAAAATCTTTAAAAAAAAAAAAAAAGAAACTCCAAAATTTAGAAAATGATGCCATGACTAAGACATGTTCATACTAGTAAATCTATTTCTAGGATTCATTGCAGAGGAAAATCAGAGTTGTTTTTTGTTTTGTTTTGTTTTTTTTGTAAATAGGGATGTTTGTCATACATTATTTACAATACCACAAAAAAATGGAAATGACTTACATT
>NW_028070736.1:0-383 GCF_054177405.1 Leptonychotes weddellii
GGCACGGTGCATGTTTCAGGCTGTGTCACTCCCCTCTGCGGCCCTGGGAGCCGTGTCACTCTCCTGGGCTCAGAGCAGACACACCAGCCTGGGTTCACAGAGAAGTGTGCGTGCAGCAGGGGCCATCCCCACTGCTCACTGCACACCTGAGCTTGTCCCTGCAGAGGAGTGGTCCCTGGGGGGCGGCGTCACGCCCCTGCCCCTCTCTCCCTCACGTGACCAGCCAGCTGTCGGGCACCCCTCCTCCTGTCCTGCCGCCCAGCCCTCCTCCCGGGCTTGCCCTGCCTCACAGCACCTGCTGACCCCACCACTGTCATGCAGGGTCACGGCGGGGTCTGAGAGGGACCCGTTGCTGGGGCTGATGGAGAGGGGCCGGCGCAGGG
>NW_028070737.1:0-383 GCF_054177405.1 Leptonychotes weddellii
TATGTATTTATATATATTATATATTACATATAAATATGCAGTATTTATATTATATTATTATATATTATATATTACATTTTATTATATATCTATAATATATACCCAATAACATATATATTATATACCCATAATATATATTTTATGTATATATAATGGAATATTACATAGTCATAAAAAAGAATGAAATCTTGCCATTTACAGCAACATGGATCTAGAGGGTATAATGCTAACTGAAATAAGTCTGAGAAAGACAAATACCATAGAATTTCACTCATATGTGAAATTTAAGAAAGAAAACAGAATAAAAGACATTAGGAGAAGGAAGGGAAAAATGAAGGGGGGGAATCGGAGGGAGAGATGAACCATGAGAGACTATGGACTCT
>NW_028070738.1:0-7812 GCF_054177405.1 Leptonychotes weddellii
TGGGGGTTGGGGAGGGGTGGCAAAGGGGACAGTGAGCTCAAAGGAGCTCAGGTCTGAACTATGCTCTATGCAGGGAGTGACAACAGTTCAGAATTATTGGACTTTAGAGTAACAGGTGCATGACAAATATTTGAGTTGATGAATCATTTGTAACATTTCATCAGGCTGAGACTTAAAGTGACTGCAAAAGTTAATAATGCAGGGGCAGACGAGAACAAATGGTTTACGTTAGGCCAAGATCATTTCTACTTGAATAACCACAGCCTTCTGCTGGCTATTGAATAGAAGTCCTGTCTGATACAAAACTGATCAGAAGTTCTAACAGTACTTTTCATGCACATTAATCTCAGCTCTCGTCTTCAACAAAAGAGGATTCTACAGCATGAACAATAATAATAGTCACCACTGTTCTGAACACCTACTCTGTGTCAAGAGTTATACTAGGTCCCTCATTCATTCATTCATTCATTCATTTATAAACTCTATGCCCAATTTGGGGCTAGAACCCACAACCCCAAGATCAAGAGTCACATGCTCTACCTACTGGGCCAGCCAGGCGCCCCTCTGCTAGGTCCCCCATGAACACATTTTTCCTAATGCTAATAGGCCAGGGAGATTTTACTGTATCTCTATTGTCAATTGGAAACTGGGACTCAAAAAAGGTGAAATAACTTGTTCCAGGTCACCCAAACAGTAAACCATGACTATGAAATTCTAACTCCCAAGCCAATGTTCTTTTCACTGGACCACACTATCACCTAAATAAATGTATCCCTGAGGTTTCAGTGAATCTCCCTAAAACTCTCAGAAGTCACCTTAGTCTACACCAGTTTCTCCCCCACATCCAGTGCTTGGGTCTCTTGAGTAAT
Source organism: Leptonychotes weddellii (assembly GCF_054177405.1). Taxonomy (NCBI): domain Eukaryota; kingdom Metazoa; phylum Chordata; class Mammalia; order Carnivora; family Phocidae; genus Leptonychotes; species Leptonychotes weddellii. The sequence goes on from NW_028070738.1 coordinate 870, forward strand.
AATCTACACTAAGTAGCTGTCTACTATTCCAAGTATGGTCCACAGGCCAGCAGCATCAGCATCACCTGGGAGCCCATCAGAAATGCAGACTCTCAGGCTCCAATCCAGCCCTACTCCATCAGGGCCCATACTTTAAACAGATCTCCTAGTGATTCATACACACATTAAAGTTTGAGAAGCACTGTTCCCATCCCTGGTTGTGCATCAAGATCACAAGGGAAGCTTTTAAAAAACACAGACATGTAGACATTATCCCATTGAATTTTCTCCAGGGGGTATAACTTAGAAAGCTTTATTTTTCCCAAGTTCCCTCATACGATTCTTGAAGAGCTAACCTGAGTCTTCTAGCTAAACACTCCAGTTCCCTTAATGAAGGGGTTTCCTATACCCTGATTACCCATCAGAAGCACCGGTGAAGCTTTTTAAAAATACTAATGTCTGGGGCCCACCACAGACCAGTCAGAACTTCTGACGGTAGGGCCCAGGTATATCAATATTCCTTAAGTGCTCCTACATATATCCAGAGTTGCGAGCCAAGGTCAACACCCCTTACATAAAATGGTTTCAAGTATTATTGATCTCCTGTCTAAATCTCTCTGAAACCAAGACATCTAGAACCTAACATAATACTCTGGGTATAAAAGGAGACATGAAGATTCCTCATTCTAGACATTTCTTTTTTTTTTTTTCTTTCCTTCTTTCTTCCTTCCTTGGCCACCAGAAAACACTGTCAACCCACACTAGTGGGTTATTCAAAACCCCTAAGTATTATTTTTATTTTGTAAGTGTTCGTTTTGAAATAATTTCATACTTACATGAAAGTAACAAAAATGGTATAGAGAGTTCCCCAATCCCCATTCCCTAGCTTCCCCAAATGTTTACATCTTACAGAACCACAGTACAAGATCAGAACAGGTCATCCACACTAATACAATACCATTAACTAATCTCCAGACCGTATTCAAACTTCACCAATTGTCCCACTGTCCTTTTACCATCCAAGATCTCACACTATGCTTAGCCGTCATGTCTCGTTGGTCTCCTCCAATCTGGGACAGTTGCTAAATCTTTCTCTTTCATGATCTTGACAATTTTGAAGAATATTGCCCAGTTATTCTGTACATTGTCCCTCAACTTGGGTTTTTCTGAAATTTCTTACTGATTAAATTCAGGTTATGGATTTTGGGCAAGAATAACACAGAAGTCCTATTGTACCCTTCGCAGTGCATCATATCAACAGGCACATGATGCCAATACATCTCATTATTGGTAAAATTAATTGTGATCAAATGGTTAAAGTAGTGTCTGCCAGGTTTCTCTACTGAAAAGTTGCCATTTTCCCCTTGTAATTGGTAAGTATATTGTGGGAAAATGCTTTGAGACTATGAAAATATCCTTTTTCTCATCATCACTTTACCTCTCCATTTTAAATTGAACATCGATTTTTCTTTCCTGAAAAATCATTGAGTTTTCTTTTCCTGATTGATTACTATGACATTCCCCAAATGATGATTTTCTAATTCCATCATTCCTTCTACAGTTATTAATTGGAATTCCTAATATGAGGAGGAGTTCTCCCTTCTCCCCCTATTAACTTATTTACATCAGTATGGGCTCACGGGTATTTATTTCACTTTTATTTATTTATTATATTAATCCATTACTATCATTATTTATTTTGCTGCTCAAATTGGGATGAATGTTGGTTTCTGTATCCTTTTCATATGCTCCAGTCACTTTTTAAAAAATTGTGGTGGGGGCACCTGGGTGGCTCAGTTGGTTAAGCGACTGCCTTCAGCTCAGGTCATGATCCCAGGGTTCTGGGATCGAGCCCCACATTGGGCTCCCTGCACAGCAGGGAGCCTCCTTCTCCCTCTCCCTCTGCTTCTTCCCCTGCTTGTGCTCTCTCTCTCTCTCTGTCAAATAAATAAATAAAATTTTTTTAAAAAATAAAATAAATAGGGCGCCTGGGTGGCTCAGTTGGTTGGGCGACTGCCTTCGGCTCAGGTCATGATCCCGGAGTCCTGGGATCAAGTCCCACGTTGGGCTCCCTGCTCAGTGGGGAGCCTGCTTCTCCCTCTGACCCTCTCCCCTCTCATGCTGTTTCTCTCTCTCTCTCTCAAATAAATAAATAAATAAAATCTTCAAAAAAAAAATAAAAATAAAAAAAGTACCTCTTGTTTAAAAAATAAATAAATAAATAAATAAAATAAAAAATTGTGGTAAAAACCACGTAACATAAAATTTGTCATCTCAACTATTTTTAAGTGTACAGTTCAGTAATGTTAAGTATGTTCACACTGTTGTGCAATGAATCTACAGGTATTTCTCATGTTGCAAAATTGAAACCCTGCACCCGTTAAAGAACAAATCCCACTTCCCCCTCCTCTCAGCCCCTGGCAACCACCATTCTACTTTCTATGAATTTGAATACTTTAGATAAATACTGAAATCATACAGTATGATGCCTTTTTGTGATTGGCTTATTTCACTTAGCATAATGTCCTCAAGGTTCATCCATATTATAGCATGTGTCAGAATTTCCTTCCTTTTTAAGACTGAATAATATTCAATTGTATGTTTACACCACATATTGCTTATCCATTCATCTGTTGATAGATACGTGGGTTACTTCTGTTGTGAATACTGCTGCTATGAACATGAGTGTGCGAATACCTCTTCAAGATCCCACTTTCAATTCTTTTGGATACAGACCCAGAAGTAGGACTGCTGGATCATATGGCCGGATCATGTTTTTTGAACACTTCCTTACCTTCTGGCATCAGAAGATATTCCACACTCCTCATCTTGTACTTTCCTTGCCCAGCTCTGGAATCAGCTATTTCTCAAAAGAACTCCGATTCTTTTTATTGGAGAATAGCTTTTAGAAACCAAACTTTGGGCATGAGTTGTGCTCATTGTTACTGCGGTAACATTCTTGGCCCTCTCAGTAGTAGAGTAGGAAATACGTGGATATAGACACACAGACACATATGTCTGCATTTACTTATCTTGACAGAGAGACATACCAGGAATTACAGCATAAATTACACGGATCCCTCCTCTAACCCAACCCACAGAATTCACTCCTTCCAGTCCCTTTTCTTCATTGTAACTCCTTTCTCCCAGTGAGAAACCCGACTCTTACTCTCCTCTATATATTTACTAATATTTGCTCAATCCTAGAGAACATATAAAACAGCATCAGACTTGCTAACTCATACCGCGTGAAAAATTACTAACCACAGGGGCGCCTGGGTGGCTCAGATGGTTAAGCGTCTGCCTTCGGCTCAGGTCATGATCCCGGCGTCCTGGGATTGAGCCCCGCATCGGGCTTCCTGCTGAGCGGGGAGCCTGCTTCTCCCTCTCCCTCTGCCTCTCTCCCTGCTCATGCTCTCTCCCTCTCTCACTCTCTCTGTATCTCTGTGTCTCAAATGAATAAATTAAAAAAAAAAAAATTACTAACCACAATATAGTATTTGTGCATAGTTCTTTTTGTCTTTAGTCTTACAGTATTAGTCAAAATACTGATTCAAAGTCACTTAAGTTAGTTCCCCACCCCCTTTGGTATGGTTCTGTTCTTCATTTGTAATACAGTGGGTTCATTTCTTAGTATCAGTAGTCCATTGTGGGTTCCCCCCACATTTAGGATGATTAGGTTAAAGATTAACAAGATTCCAAAAGTCAAAGCTATACAAAAACATCTAGTCAGGAAGGTGTCACCCCCCACCCCATCACTCTTTCTACTCCACTCCCTCCTCTGAGTTCTTTCCACCCTCTCCTACTCACCCCACACATAACCAACTTCATGAGCTCCACTTTTTCCTTTCTTTCTTGTGTGAAAAATAGCACGGCATTGATATTCTCTTTGCACTTGTGCTTTTCACTTTGCTTCACTTAATATATTCTGGAAATCACTCCATACTGGTTTAGAGATTTTTCCTTATTCATTTTTACAGCTACCGTAGTACTCCATTATGTGGATATGCCATGATTTATTCAACCATTCTCCTATATGTGGGCATTTAGAGTTTTTCCAAGGCTTTGCAATTACAAACAATACCACAATGAGTGGCCCTATGCATGTGTATTTTCATGTTGATACAGGTCTACCTTCAGGGTAGATTCCAAGAAGTGGGATTGCTGGATCAAAAGGCAAGTAGGTGGATAATTTTATCAGATATTGCCAAATTCCCTGCCAAAAGTGTTGTATCTGTTTGCATTCCCAAAGGAATGCATGAGAGCACACTTTTCCACAGCCTTGCCAACAGAATATGTTGTCGCACTTTCAATTCTTGCCAGTGTGATGAGAAATTTTATCTTAGTGTTGTTTTAATTTCATTTCTTTCATTATGAATTTAAACCTGTTTTTGTAGGGGCCTCTGGGTGGCTCAGTCAGTTAAGCATCTGCCTTCAGCTCAGGTCATGATCTCAGGGTCCTGGGATTGAGCCCCATATCAGGCTCCTTGCTCAGCGGGGAGCCTGTTCCTCCCTCTCCTTCTGACCCACCCACCATGCTCTCGCGCTCTCTCTCTTTCAAATGAATAAATAAAATCTTAAAAAAACCTTCTTTTTGTAGGTTTAATAATCTATTTTATACCTTTTACCTTTTATCACTTTTTTCATATCTAAATGAATTGTCTTTTTCTCATTTTTCTATCAAAGTTTTTGGTCCTCTGTCCCTTTTTTTAGAATTTTTTTTAGAATTTTAAAGAATTTTTTATATCTTAGAAATGTTACCCTTTTGTCTTTGACATGTGTTGCAGATACTTGTTTGTCAGTTGTCTTTTGACTTCACTTATTTTGTCTTTTTGGCCATGAGTTTCTATTTTTATATAATCACACTTATTGATTGTTTAATATATTGCCTCTGAATTCTGAATCATGGTTAGAAAGCCTTTCCCTTGACTGAGGTGAAAGAAGAATCTACCTGTTTTTTTTCTAGTTCTTGTATGGTTTCCTCTATCATTATGGTCTCTGGCTACTTTTTGGGTATATAAAGCTATTGATTTCAATATGTTAATTTTATATCCTGTTACCTTATCTTTTTTTTTTTTTTTTAAAGATCTTATTTATTTATTTGAGAGAGAGAGAATGAGAGAGAGCGAGTACATGAGAGGGGGGAGGGTCAGAGGGAGAAGCAGACTCCCTGCCAAGCAGGGAGCCCGATGCGGGACTCGCTCCAGGGACTCCAGGATCATGACCTGAGCCGAAGGCAGTCGCTTAACCAACTGAGCCACCCAGGCGCCCCATGTTACCTTATCTTTTATTGTTTGAGTTTTATCACTAATTCTCTTCGATTTCCAGGATTATTATTTTTTTGCAAAAATAAATAGTTTTATTTCATAACTACGCCTTGTGCCTCTAATCAACTTCTCTAGTCTAATTGCGCTCGCTGATACCTCTGGTACAAAGTAGAATAGAGAATGGGCAACCTACCCTTGTTGCTAGACTTAGAGAAAATCCTTGCAGTGTTTCCCAATTTAGGAAGTTACTGGTTTTAGGACTAAGGTATATATATTTTATCATGTTAAATATATCAATCAAGTCTTATTTTCTTGACTGTTTTAATGAAGAATGGATGTTGAATTTCAATAAAAGGTCTGTCAACCTTTATTGAGATAATCTTATGATTACTTTCCTGAGACCTATTAATACGGTATACAATACTAACGGATTTCCTAATAATGAGCCTACCTTGCATTCTTGGAATGAAACCCACCTGATGATAGTGAATTATATGTTTAATGTTGTATTCTATTTATTATTGCTTGTTAATACTATATGCATGGTACTTTTTCACGAGTATTCATAAATATTAATCTGTGATTTCCCTTTTTGCACTCTCTTTATCATGTTTAGGCATCAATATTATATTTGCTTTTTGAAAAGAAGTAGGAAGTTTCTTTTCCTTTTCAATGCTCTGAAATAATACATAGAACATTGGAACTATCTGGTAATATGTGGCAGTTTGGTAGAATTCCTCTATGAAATAATCTGGAACTGGTACTTTTTTTGATAGCTTCTTAATAGGATTCTCTCTTTCTTCCATAGAAAATTATCTGTTTAAATTTTCTGTCCCTTTCAATGTGGGTCATCAGCATTTCCCTAGGAAATTATCCATTTCATCAAAGTTTTAAAATGTGTTCGCACAGACCTCAAAGACTCTCACTATTTGTTGCTTCAATGGTTACTTCTCCATTGTCACTTCTTATTTTGTATATTTGTGCTTTCTCCCTTTTTTCTTCTGCATTGTGTTAGCTAGCAGTTTGTCTATTTTGATAATTTTTTCAAGAAGTCTTAACCTCTAAAACCATGATACCTAGAACCAAGCACAATACTGTGGGTAAAACCAGACACTCAGCTTCTTCATCCAAAATAGTTCACATTTTTTCCTCCTCTCTCTCCCTCCTCCTCCCTTCCTCCTCCTCTTTTCTTTTTTTTGTTAGCACCTTACATTGTTGACTCACACTGAACTGTCAACCAAAACCCCTACATAATTCTTAACACGTTCTGCTATTAAACCAATCTCATCCATCTTCATTCTTGTAAAACTGGTCTTCTTGATCCATATTTACCTATAACAAATTTTACTTGTTAAATCCCATCTCACAAGATCCTTCTAGATGGTTATCATTTCATGCATTCATTTATTCAAACCAACCTATATTGCTAGGAATTGTGCCAGGTTCTGCTTTTAAAGGCACATAAATAACTATGATACAAAGGAATTATGGTGGCAATAGAGAAATATTAACAAATACTATCTGTGCACAGAAGGAGCAACAGGATGGAGGATGTGGGGATCAAGGAAGGGTCTAGAGGAAAGAAGACATTTGTCTGGTTCCCTAAGGATGTTTGTCAGTTGGAGAAGGGGAGAAGGGCATCCTAACGAGAGGTGGTGAAAGAAAAAAGAAAGAAAGAAAGAAAGAAAGAAAGAAAG